>NW_027171743.1:32500-90000 GCF_036898095.1 Palaemon carinicauda | reverse complement strand
ATTTTGAAACTTTAGTATCATGTACAAACATTTTAGAAACCGTGATCTGTCACTCTAATTGGTCTGTTACTTATCGTTATCAACTCTGTTTTTTTTTCCGATTTTATCTTTCTTTATCCAAACAACTCGGTGTTTTTTATCGTTTGAATTGTAAATTGAGGAAAAACTATAATTTAAAATAGAGGTTTTTAGCTTTTCTATAAATAATGTTTGTTCCACGAATGTATTTCGAATTAAACATTTATAACGCTATTGCTTTAAAGAGTAGTAAAAACTGTCAACAGAAGTATTCATCCTTTGCTATATGATGCTTCTGGTGTAAGGCGCAGGGTCAGTTCTAGTTATCTTTTAAGCGGTTGAGGATGTAAATCAGCACGATGCTTAGATGCAGTTTGGTGTAATCAAGGGCCAAAGTGACAGGTGAACTAATTAAGTAGGACCGTTATATTTTGCGGGAATAGAGTAACAAGGCAAAAGCGTTTATTTGCGTCACCATTCATAGATGTAAATTTATATTTTTCTCCTCTTATTGAATACTTATTCTATACATAGACTTTTTCTTTTTATGTCTCATATCACTAGATTCCTCTTCTGTTCTTTTCCTTCATCTCGTTTTTCAATAATTTATTTTGTATCCGCTCCTTAACAATATTTTTTAAGCATTAGGCCAAAAAGGAAATTGGTCAGCCTGAACTTTATATCTATTTTAAAGAATATTCCATTTTCATTCCATGGTCTTTAAAATATCTATTGTCTATATTTTTATTATTATTATTTTTTTTTTTTTTTACAGACCCGTTTCTTTTTCTGGTGCTAATAATTTTAGACAGTCATAATCACCGCAGCTTTTCTAAATTTCCACTTTCTGTTTTTATCCCAATGGACAATACTGGCATTACATTTCTGTTATTTGGTATGGCCTCTTATCTTAGTTTTGACATTTCTACTTTTGTTCCATTTTAAACTTCACAATATTTTCCAGAGAATTTTATGTTGGTCATATTTGGCAATCGGCAAAATTTCCATGTCTGTTTTCTTGCATTAGTTTTACTTTGTATTTTACCTTCATCCAAGGTCCTGAATGCATTTTCATTTTACATTTATCTAATGTTATGTTTGGAGGGTTGTGATTTCATATTAGCGAGATATATGTCCGGGAAATTTATCTCTTTAAAGTTCCCTTAAAAATTCTTTGTATTTAAATGTATCAATCATAATCTGAAGAGTTAAACTTGTAATCCCTATACATTAACTATCAGCATAGCATTCTGAGATCTAATCTATTCAGTCAGATCATTTTTTTTAAACTGTCTAATGTTTTGCATCGATGATTTACGATGATAAAATATATACTATATATAAGGTGTAGCCCAATAAAAAGAGCGTGGTGGATCCCATAGAACATTTCAAGGTCTTTGAGCAATTACTTGCTCGCTGGTAACACAATTATCCGTCATCTAAAAGGTGATGTTATGTTCACCTAAAATTATGAAATTTGTCATTAATGTATTCATTAGAATTTATGTACGACAGTTGTTATTTTGGAACATTAAAAACTTTAGGTAGACTACTAGTAATTAGCAACATTCCTTTAATTAACTGTCTATTTACATCACTACGTATGATTTCAGGTTAGGCTACTCATATACATATATACATATATACACATATTTGTATAGATTATGTGTATATATATAGTGTGTGTATTTTTTATATAAACTGGGGTCCTCTTACAATGACTGTTCAGTACTTTTATATGATGGGATTTATTCACTTCGAATTTATTGAAAGATTCATACGGAAGAGAGAGAGAGAGAGAGAGAGAGAGAGAGAGAGAGAGAGAGAGAGAGAGAGAGAGAGAGAGAGAGAGAGAGAGAGAGATCTGTTCTTTACGAAGAAAATCTTGCTATTTGGAGACAAACAAAAGACCTACTAGAATGTACTCTGGCACACAAAAATGTAAAGTTCCCGTTGGAATGTACTGGCATTTATTAGTTATTAAAAGAGATACAACATAGAACAAAACACGTAAATCATAGGACAATGATAATTTATTATTATTATTATTATTATTATTATTATTATTATTATTATTATTATTATTATTATTATTATTATTATTATTATTATTATTATTATTATTATTACCTGCTAATCTACAACCTTAGTCGGAATTGCAAGATGCTATAAGCCCAACAAGGAAAATAACCTAGTTAGGAAAGGAAACAAGGAAAAATAAAATATTATAAGAACTGTAACCTTTAAATAAATATTTCCTATATAAACTATGAAAACTTTAACAAAACAAGAGGAAGAGAAATTAGATAAAATAATGTGCCCAGGTTTACTCTCAAGCAAGAGAACTCTAACCCAAGACAGTGGAAGATCATGGTACAGAGGCTATAGCACTAACAAAGACTAGAGAACAATGGTTTCATTTTGGAGTGTCCTACTCCTAGAAGAGCTGCTTATCATAGCTAAAGAGTCTCTTCTACCCTTACCAAGAGGAAAGTAGCCACTGAACAATTATAGTGCAGTAGTTATACCCTTGGGTGAAGAAAAATTGTTTGGTAATCTCAGTGTTGTCTGGTGTATGTGGACAGACGAGAATCTGTGAAGAATAAGCCAGACTATTCGGGCAAAGGAAAAGTAAATCGTAACTAAAGAGAAGACTTAAATGTAGTACTGTCTGGCCGGTTAAAGGACCCAATACCTCTCTAGCGGTAGTAGCTACACGAGTGACTGGTGCCCTGGCCAACCTACTACTAAAGTAGTAAACTAATTTGCATGAGAAATGTGCTACGATGCAATGCTTTGTTCAGAAAAAAAATTTATTAGTTTCCTTTGAAAAAAAGCTTAAACATTAAAATCAAGAATAAAGTTGTTTTTGATTATCTCAAATGGAAAATAGTGGGAATTTTATCTGTGCAGAATGAATGTCAAATACTTCATTTCATTCAATAGGCTTTTGGCTTTTTCAAAATTTTTAGGAATCGATTCGCTAAAAGGATTTACTGGAATATCTGTTTCCTATCAGAATTTACTGATCTCGTAATAACATTTTCAAACAATCTTTTATTATTATTATTATTATTATTATTATTATTATTATTATTATTATTATTATTATTATTATTATTATTATTATTATTATTATTATTATTAGCTAAGCTACAAGTGTAGATGGAAATAGGAAGTTGAAAATGGCAAAACTGCATGAGAAACAAGAAAAGTTAATATGATATATCAAAACTTTGGTAAAATACACGTGTCATATATAAAACATGGCAGTCTGTTCAACATAAAAAAAGGTCATTCCACATTCTAGTCACGTCTGGAATAAAACTTCTAGAATACTTTGCAGTGCTGAATACTTCGTAGTATTTAGCCTTATGTTAGAAAAGTCATGACTTTTAGAATTAACTGTATACTTAGTATTACGTACATAAGAATAGTCTGGAGATATATGACTGCAACATGCATAAAAAATTAATTGAACGACGGTGCCAGAGATTAATGTCTAGACCAGGATTAAGAAATTTAATAAGCCGAAAATTTTTATTCAACAGATTAAGATGAGATTCTGCATCTGAAAGAATTATAAACAATCTTCAGACCCGATTGTTCATCGAATATCTTAAAAGACTTTCACATTGAGCCACTTTTGTACAATTAATGAAGCGGCAGGCCAAATGTGTTCCTCAAAAGTAAATTTCAGTCATGAATCACACATCAAATTTAAAGGAAAATGTATGGAGTTAGAAAAAAACGTTAGTGCTGAGATCAGGATGTTGAGGAGCTACTGTTCACTATCTACTTACAATTATTCTTTGGGTTTTGCTAGGCTTCCCCGTCATGCAATATAATTCAAAACTTGCACCAATTTAGGCTAGATTTCTATTAAGGAATTCAGCAGCCCTAGATCTACATTCAAGGAATGGATTTCAGGCGTAGAGAGTAGCAACGTTTAGATATGCTACTAGATTGTTTTCCAGGCCAAACCACATATCAAGTGTATATAGTATGAGAAGTGAAGGACCAAGGAAACTACCCTCAGGAACACCAGATATCACATTCCTCTACTCAATATGCTGTCAATCCACAATTACTCGTTGCAAGCTATGGCTTTAAAATTCAAAAATAATACCAAGAAAAGACCCACTTACTTTCAACTATTTTAGGCTGAAATGAAGGGATCCAATATTGACAAGGTGAAAGAAAACACTAAAATCATGGCCAATTATACGAACTTCCTGACCACAATCAAGGTTTTTTTTTGTACAGCATTGAAAACTGTATGAACGGCATTACATGCTCCAAGACCTTCGATAAGCCAAATTGTAAATTATAGCGCGTGTAAAGGGTAAACTGAACAGATACCGCCACCGCCCGGAAAAAAAAAAAGAAAAAGTTTATATCATCTTTTCATTAACTTATTATATACCGGCTCATAAGATCATTCTTTGATCGGAATCGTTGGCATGAAGGATAATGTATAGAACTAATAATAGGTCTCTACTCTCCTCTGTTATATACGGATAAATAATTGATTTAAACGTCGATTGGCCTTCAATAAATTGCGTTACTAATGAAAAAAGTACCACATAAGAATGCTGTGCTGCTTTGATTTGAGGTGGGTTGTGTTTTATGAACACCCTATACCCATAACAACCTTTACACTCTCTCTCTCTCTCTCTCTCTCTCTCTCTCTCTCTCTCTCTCTCTCTCTCTCTCTCTCTCTCTCTCTCTCTCTCTCTCTCTCTCTCTCATATATACATAAATATATATATATATATATATATATATATATATATATATATATATATATATATATATATATATATATATATATATATATATATATATATATATATATATATATATATACAAGGGGATTGGTTAAAAAATCTTAGACCAAGACAATACATATCTACTCAGGAAGGACAGATGGCGTTGGGAGAGGTGTAGGTATGATGATGACACCAAGAGCAGAAAAGAATTAACGGAACTAAGAGCTGTAAATTTATTGTTAATTGCTAACTTTAAATCAAAGCAGTGCAATATAAGTATTATAGTTTACTATGCAACAACGAAAGACTCTCCTGAATATAGAAAAGATGAACTCTGTGAAGAAGAACAGAGAGTAATAGATGAGATCCTGGAGAGATATAGGTATTGTGATTGGTGACTTCAATGATGAAGTTGGTGGGAGAAATCATGGTATGGAGAATGTGATGGGTGTTGTGGGTCTTGGTGAAGTTACACATTTCATAGGTATGTGTTCAACAAGCAATATTATCATCGGAGGTACTATTTTACAGCACAAGGCCATACATAAATATATATGGACTTCACCATGTGGCAGTTACAAAAATATAATAGATCACTTAGCCATTGACAAAGCGAAAAGGAGGTATAGAGGTGCAGATATTGGCAGTGATCATCAGCTCCTCATATCCAAACTGATATTAAAATCTAAAGCACCCAAAAAGAAAGGTAAACAGAATACCTAGGTTTGATATAACTAAGCCTCTAGCAGATGAACACAGGAAAACCTTTGCAATTGAATTTATGAATTGATTTGCAGTCTTAAACACATTAAGTGGACGAAGATGAGACAATTATTGAAGAATGGTATGATATCAATAACACATGTCAGCCAGTTGGTAGTGAAGTTTTGTGATATACAGTTATGAGGAGAAATCAGTGGTTATTAAATGATACTTGGGATACTATAAAAGGAGACAGAAGCAGAAATTTATTGTTAAAAGTTTCAGAGGAAGGAATGAAAATTACATGGTAGAGCATGCTTAGTATTCCAATATTTATAAAGAGGTCAAAAGAAAATCCAGGAAAGATTAGAGAAAATATTTAGACAGAGAAAGGAGATGAAGATGACAAAGGTATAAGTTCATATGGGGGCTGTTGTGTAAGAATTGCTCAGAATTATTATTGAAATCTCTTCTGGGGCAAAAAGGAAGAAGCATATAATTATCGAAAAAAAAAATGAAAGTATCATAACAACCGAACATAAAGAAAGGTAACGTTAGATGGTATATTTTGGTGAGGTCAGGAATTAGAGAGATGAAGGGAATAATTTGATTGATGTACCTGAAGCTGAAGAAGACATTGATGTGCCCATTAAAGAATACAGTGTGTTTGAAGTCGAAGTTATTGTTAAAAAACTCAAGAGATGAAAAGTCCCCGGATACGATGAAATTAATGCTAAGATGATAATAAACTGCTAAGATGATAATGGCTTAAATGAAGCGACTCCCAGAATACTTACAAAAATATTTTGTAGAATGTGGCGGGAAGATGCAAAACCTGCGTTGCCAGTCGTTTCAGCAAAGTCACTTTCAGCGAGTTTTTTGTTTCAGATAGGTAATTTTTAGCGAAGCCAATTAACCGAAGTTAATTTTAAGCAATGCATTAAGAGCAAATGCTAGATTTGGTGACTTACTAATAAACTTCGCCAACAAGTATTATGAAGAGAGTTTGAAACAAATATTAGTATTGAGAGTTTTACAAAGGTTATTAAAAGAAATATAAACATAAACACTGTCTTTAACAAAATAGTTATAGATTGAACTTCATAATACTTTTCATGTGTTAAAATATACATAAACAATGTACATCAAGAGTTTGACAATGATTATCATAAGGAAGATAATCATTAACCATATGAAGAATTGTACTAAAAAAGATGGACAATTACTGTTTTCAACTGTGTCCTTTACTATCATTGAGAAGGTATGATTCAAAAATTACAATGTCCACTGCTGTTCGAGGAGGAGGCGGTAACCTGTTTTGTTCATGTCCCAATCTTTAATGCTACTTCATCTGAAACCCCACTTGTTGCTTCCTGAAGTATGTGCCATGATGGATGATATGTCTTTTCGCCATCGATCAAAAATTTATCTTCAATCTTTTCCATGTCAACTTTCACTGAATCATAAGTATGTGGATGGTCACCTTTTTCGTACAATTATTGTCATTGATGTATTCTAAAGATGTGTTTAATGGCCTTCTACAGTTATATGCCTCAAATTGCCATATAATAGTGGTTAGAGTTGCTAAGTGTTTTCTATATATAATTTGAATATAACTTACTTTTATCGTCCACACTTTGATAATATGGTTTCCAAGATTGGTACTACTATTAATTAAAAAAAAAAAAAAAAAAAAAAAAAAACGAATCACATGCCCTTACTATATGGAAAAACTGTAGTCTACTGATTTTAAAATGTTAAATTCTAGTTTTCCAATAAGTAGCAAGAATAGTTGATCACTTTTAGAGTCCCTCACACTGCTCATTGCTTAAAGTGCTCATCGCTTAAATAGTTCCACTTAAGATGACCATAGTCTAAAGAGTATCGCTCAAAACGACTTCACTTAAACGAACCTCGTCGGAACGGTATATAACCAAAACCTTATAAAAGGGAGTTATGAGTGTTGGTGAAAGTGGCAAAAAAAAAATAAATAAATAAAATAAATAAATAAATAAAAATAGGGAGATCTGACTGATGGAATGATAACAGATGCATCAAAATTTCGTCAGTGGTCATGAAAATTTATAGCATGCTCATTCTGAAAAGACTAGACAGAAACATTAATAAAAAGCGGTGGATGTCGAAAAGGTATAAGTTGTACTAACTAAATTTTCATTTGAAGACATGTTTTACAGCAATGTGTATACTATAGAAATCCACTTTCGATGACATTTGTGGAGTATGAAAAAGACTGATAGTGTGCACCAGCCAATTTTATGGAGAGTCCTGCATTATTATGAAGTTCGTCATGAATATATAAGTTTGATTGAGTCTGTTCATGAGCATAGTAAGAGAAAAGTTAATGTCAATGGCGTCCTATCGGATGAATTTTCAGTGAACAGTGGAGTACCCCAAGGGAATGTGTTGTCACCTAAGTTTTTTTAATCGCACTCGTCAATTTTGTAAGGAATAGAACTGTTGGGATTGGTGGAGAACAATTGGACTGGATTGGAAACATGAATTTAGTGAGCCTGCTGTGTTTGGATAATCCTGTCCTTATTAGCAAAATGCCAAAGGATTTCCAAACCCTGCTTACCAAAAGGCATGAAATATCACATGAAATTGGGCTTCGGATATATAGAAGAAAGACAGATATAAGAACCGAATATGCAATAGAAGAATAAATATCATTTGGGGGAGAAAGGATTAATGGGGTAGAATCATTTAAATATTTAAGAACTATGATATACAATATTGGGTCTTCAGAATTGGTGTTTAATGAAGGATTGTAAAAAGCAAATCAGACAATGGCCAGCTTTATTGAAATTCGGAAATCAAATCACCTGAAATTACATATAAAAACAATGCTATATATCAGTTTAGTGAGATCTGTGTTACTATATGGACATGAGTCGTGGTATGACAATGAACCAATACCAAACAGATTCTATAAATATAGAACCCTGCCCTCAGAAGATTATTGGGAGTTGAATGGCTGGACAGGATTAGAAATGAGACTGTAGGAGAATCAACCTGAGTCCCATTTGTTGATGACATCATAGTGAGGGGTAGATGGAGATGGTTTGGTCATGCTTTTCGTACTCCCGAAGAGGGATTAGTTCACCAAACTTTCAACTGGGCTCCATAGGGCACTAGAAGAGTTAGAAGATCTACGCTACATGGCTGAGGACTGATGCGTGAAGTAGATGATGAATGAAGTATTGATATAAACGCTTAAGATAGAGATGACTGGTTAAATCTAGCTGATTTCCTTTGCTTTAATAGGCGTAGGAGATGACGATGAACAGAGTTATTATAAATCTTATTCTATTGATGTATTAAGGTAGCTAGTCATGGGACCAATGCCCAAAAAAGGTAAGAAAATGTCGCAATAGCGATATTATTATCACGAGTTTCTTCAATAAAAAATGAAAAACAACCCTGTGGTTCCTCTCCGTTCATATTTGATAGCCATTTGTCAATTCCTGAGAGGGCAATGATCTCTACAACGGTTCGATATTAGAAGATTTGTCCAGTGATAGGATTAATTTAGGTCGCTTAAAAAGGGGGAAATGGATTAATTAACCTCACATGTAGATGAAAATACCTGAATGCTAGCAATCTATAGAGGATTTGCTGTGCCATTCACTTTCAACGAATTGCAGCAGGGGGATTATGTCAACGTTAGTCACCCTGCCGTCTAACATTACTTTATGTATCACTCTTTTTTACTGTTCGTGTAAGGAAATCGTAGAAGTAAGGGTTTCTGAATTAACACATATCTACATGATTTTTATATAAAAAAGGATAATTTCTCTACTATATAGCAATAAGAAAATATTTTTACCTGTCATTCCCAAGATATTTGCCGAGAAACTGAAAGTTTACAAATTGTGTGTTCTTGTACACACTTCTATACTATATGGGCCTGTATAAGTTAACAGATTGATGACATCTTTCAGTTGATGAGATAATATCTTTGCATTAGTTATAGTCATTGCTCTGAGAAACAAGCCAATACACCTAATATTATGTATTTCGAATTGTTAATTTGCCTGTAGTTTTTCTCCTTGTTTACAATACTACACAAGAGAGAAAGAACGAACGTCTCTACAATCTCACCAAATGTGTACCTTGACTGATAAGAAGTTATTGATTTTCTGCATAAATAGGAATACCTGTCAGGATCTTTCAGGGTGGTCAAAGGGGAAAAAAGAAAAAAAAAAAACTTACTTTCTTCATGCCCTTTCACTTCTAAAAGATAAAGGCTTTGTCTTTTTCATGTATACAGTATTTCACCTCTGAACCTAGTGTTCAGAGGGGGTTAAGGTTAAGATAAAAGTCATATTTGACCAACCTTTTAAACAATACGTGATAGTGTGAGCAAAATAAATAAAAAGATTATATTCATATGTAAAAAGTAAAATGGGACTTCATTCTTGGCCAAATTATGATAACTAGAAGGCTGTTAACTATTATTAGTTTTGGGGACGGAGGCTTCATATCTGGAATTCATAATCGACATATAAATTTCTTATCAAATTCACATTTCATATAGGAGAAGAAATTTGGTGGTGAATTTACTCACAACTGCATGGAAGGGAAACTTCATACCCGTATTTAAAGTTAACAATATTCTAGCTATACTGATGTGTAGGGTAAGGTCCAGATGACATTTATACTTAGAGATTAATGATAGAAATATAATAAATATTAAATGTAGGCTTACTTTGCTCGTTAATCTGTCTTTCTGTTTGTTAGCACGATTCGTTGTGTGGATTCCTTACCTAAGATTGTGAATTATTACAAATGTGACTTTGGATAAGAAAGAATATTATATATATATATATATATATATATATATATATATATATATATATATATATATATATATATATATATATATTATGTATATATATGCATATATATATATATATATAATATATATATATATATATATATATATATATATATATATATATATATATATATATATATATATATATACATATATACATACACACACACACACACACACACATTATATATATATATATATATATATATATATATATATATATATATATATATATATATATACATATATATATATATATATATATATATATATATATATATATATATATATATATATATATATATATATATATGCATATATATACATAATATATATATATATATATATATATATATATATATATATATATATATATATATATATATATATTATATATATATACATATACATATATCAGCCTTGGATGAGATTTGCGGCCATCTTTTGATAGCTACTATCAATTACAAACAAAATTGCTATTATGTACTGGCAAACGTTTTGTTGTAAGCATATAAAATAGAACCCTCGTGGTCGTATGTTATCAAAACCGGTGTATGCAATGCTAAATCTTCTTATTACGTTAATTTCAGTGGTTATAATAATCATTAATTTTATTATTATTACAATACTAAATCTGAATAAAACGTTAGTCTGTTATCATGATTTCCTCCTAACATGGTATTGAAGGAGTTATCGAGATTATATCATAACTATCGATCCTGGTGGTAGAGATTTTATTGTTCTACTTATTTTAGTTCTATTTTCATACCACAGTAAAATGATTTGCAGATATGGAAGGTTATAAATGAACAGTTTTGAGTGAAAGGGTTTATAGCTGCTTCTGCTCATGAGCTACGTTTGTTTACAGAACTTCAACCTTTAAACGAATAATGATAAAACTAAGTGTATGTTATTTCTGTCTCCTATATGGATGTGTTGCCTGTTATAAGTATCGAGGACATACCTATGATAATAACCTTTAGACTTATAGGATGTTGAAACGCTCCTTTGACCATTTTATACTTATTTAAAAGCTTTGACAAGTCAATTGGAATATATCAATACCGGAACGTTTATTTTTCAATGCATATGAAAAACTATGAAACAATTATAATTTTTAATGAACTTCACCTTGGTTTCCTCCTTTATGAAAATTAGGCTGATTATACAAAGTTACAAAAATATTACTAGGTGTATTTGTATATGACCTAAATCTGTATACTACGGAAATCTGTCGAAATCATATAGGAGAATTGTAAGGAAACAAATATAATCGCATATTTAACTCCACTAATTAGATATTAATGACTAATGAGGCCTTTATAAAGCTAGGGTTTCTTCATGAAAAATATATATAACACCAGCTCTAGGATTAGATATAATACCATTTTCTCGAACTGTTAGGGTAAGCTGAAATTTGAACATTCTACAATGGTAGTTAGGAAAACTCTTCAAAACAATTCACCAAATTTATTATAAACATTTCAGAAAAATAAAAATGCTATAAATGGTCTATTTCGATTGCTTGAAGGTGGTTATATCTAGGGGTAATTTCCAAACTACTTTCAGCTTTTCCAACCTCACCTGTATAGACAACAAAAAGGAATATATCAAATATAATAAAAGAAAGGAAATTATATAAATTCAATTTGAACAAAGTATATATGAATAAATCGTAAATTGCATATATGATCTATATAAACCTAATAAGCCATTACCGATAATGTTTGAAGTGCTCGCCAATGTAAGAAACCGGGAATTTATCCTCGGACTAAGCCACTTCAATTAAACATATGGATAAATGATATCCTGGAAAATGAAATACATTCCGACATCAAACACTGTCCTTAAGCTATAAATATAAGCAATATAATTTTGTATAATGTATTCACTATAAAATTCACCCTTCGAATTAAATCTAATATAAAGTCTTACCAATAATATAAATAAGAAAGATGGACGCAGGATGATAACCCAGGACGACATAGCTTCACCAATTATACCTAAGCGAAAGTATTGTACAAATATCACAATTAGTTTAATAGTACACAATATATATATCTATCAGAGAGGAAGGAATTTATTTTTGTATTGGTGCTTTGAAGGCTTAAGGCAACGGATAATGATTACCATTAAACATTTAGAAACTCCTAACAATGCTTGGTTCTCACCTTTATCCATGCAAGCTATGAGACGAGTCGAATGCCCTCGAAGTTTAAAGTTTCATGCCGAAGGAAGCTCAGAGTCCAAATTAAAGGAAGTTAGTTCATGTTGAATTTCGTCAATGCGGAAACACTTGAATCTTTCAACCCAAACATGGTACGGTAAAATAGCAGCACAGCACAAATTCAATGATAAAAAATCTTGTAGCACGTATCAGGCAGCTCAAATCTTCGTGCCCAAATACTGCCAGTGAAGATATGGACGGTATGGTTTGCTAGGCCAGACTGACTTGGGTATATCCATGAACCTCCCAAGTAAAGAGAAAATGGCGTGATTAGCAGGCTTGTTAGCTAATTACTTAGCTCGTAGTAAGCAAGCAGGACTTAGATGGTACCAAGCATATAAATGTAATTTAACTAGTTATTTTAATAGTTTAAGAGAAAAGTCCTCCTTACTTCAATAAATACATATATAAATATACTAATAAACAAATGTAAGAAATACTAATTTCCGTTTAGTCCACGGAAGAGGATGAAGATTTTTCAAAGGTAAAAAATCTTCATCGCTGTAAATGAACATATGAAATTAGAGCAACATTTTTCTTGTTCTTTCCTCATTTACCGTAGCAGCTTTTCTTTTAGGCCGCGAGGAAATTTTCTTTCTATCAGCACCAGGAACATTCTTATTATCAGTATTACAAACTATATCATCAGTAGTATTACTCTCAAGGAAAGGAATTATTTGACTTACATGTAATTTAGTAATTTTTTTAGTTTTCCCTTTCAGTACAGTTACTTGGGTCACCTCTCCCAAATCATTACTTACAACTTCGCGAACTATTCCTAGGGGATAATTACTCCTTTTAGTATGTTCCTCCTTCACAAGAACTACATCTCCTGGCTTTATCAATGCATGAGAAACAGGAAGATACCTGTCCTTTCGGTCAATAGCTTGATATAATAAATTACCTAAAAACTCATTATGATAAATATTATTAAGATTTTCTTTAACCTTGCACAACCCCTGGTAACTCCTCTCTATGTCTCTGGAATCAAAATCTGGATCCTGTGGAATGCTCTGCAATTCAGGAATCAAATTTAACGAAGACAGCTCATACCCTCTGATCAAATGTTCAGGGGTGATTGGTTCAGGAAGAGAATCTTTACTATCATTTCTAACAACTTCCTTAAAAGCTATGGGACGTCTATTAGCGAGATGGATCACATTACATACTAAAAATTCAAAATCCGAATAGGATAAAATGTTATTCTTTATTGCTCCAAAAATTAACCTTTTTACCATTTTAACGCACACCTCAACCACAGATCCCAACTGACTAGCACCTTTGGAATATTGTTGAAAGGAAAGAGGGGCAACATTATTTTCTTCAAAATAAAGCAAAGTTTCTGGATCCCTGATAAACGATGTAATAATATTAGCTCCGGCTACAAGCTGCGATCCCTGATCACTAATGCACAACTGAGGGATCCCATACTCCAAACAATGCATCTGAAAAGCTCTTAAAAATTCACTTACATTTAAACTTTTAACTATCTTCATATTAATTGCTCTAGACCAAGTACAAGTCAAACATAATAACCATACTTTATGTGTCCCACCACTAACTTTAACTGAAAATGGACCAAGATAATCTATAAATATATTGGCAAAAGGTACATTAGGTGGATTACAACGGAAATCTCTATAGGAATTCTGATTAAGTTTAATGCTACGACTATTGAACCGACGGCAATGAACACACTGCTTCAAAGCTTTCTTAACAGTAGAAAAATGTTTGGGTATGAAATAATTTCTTCTTAATTCGGTCAATACGGCATAACTACCAGAATGAAGTAATTTATCATGAGCATTCATTATAATAAGTCCTGTGAGATAACTATCATTAGGCAGTAGAATGGGAAACTTGTCATCTTTGTTTAAATACCACTTCTTAAATTTACTTCTTACTCTAAGCAAACCTTGCTCATCAAAAAATATGTTAAACTTTGTCACAATAGAAGGAATGTCTTTAATAGGCACATTAACTAGACTGAAATATTCAAAAACTTCCGAAAAATATTTCTTCTGCTCAAAAGATATCAATAAATTAATGGCTTGAGCAAAGTAGGGAGTACTAGAATCATCATTATCACACTTCAACCCTGCTCTAACTTTCCATTTCTGGACACACATCAAAACTCTCCGATATACTAGCACTAGTCTCCTAAAAGTGGAAAACTTGTTAATATCAATGAGAGGTTCCGCACTGGACAAAAGCACAGAAAGACCATGGGAACAATTGCTCTCTTCACCAATTTCAAATGCTGGTATTGTGACTGATAGCTCTGGAATATTGGCTTCATCCAAAATAGGTCCTGAAAAATAATTTGAATTCATAAGTTGATTATACGACACACATCTTGTCACCAAATCTGCAGGATTTGCCTTACCAGAAACAAATTTAAAAGTAACAGGAAACATTTCACACTTTCTCTGAATATTATGAATCCTGTTACGAACAAATGTTGTGTGTTTATTCATTTTATCTAGTTTAGATGAAGATGCATTAAGCCAATGTAAAGCACAAATGTAATCTGTATATAAAGTTATATTCACAATCTGTAGAGGCTTCATGCAATGTGACCCAGACAAGTCATTGAAAATTTCCATAGCACATTCTACTCCTAAACTTATTGCATTTAACTCAAGGGCTGGTATCGACTTGCCATCTAGCTGTTTATTAACTAGTTTATTCTTGGCATGAACGAAGCTAAGCTTATTAGTTTCATTATGAAGCAAATAAAGGACACATCCATATATATCACGACTGGCATCTGTAAACACTACAATGCTATATTCACCATTACGAGGACCAACAGATCTAGAAATACGTAAAGGTGCTGCTCTGTTACACTGCTTTGAAATATTTTGCCATTCCTTCTGCAACTCCTGAGATAGTATTTGATCCCATCCAAGTTTCTTTCGACACTGTAATTTATGCATAAATAATCTACACCTGTTAAATAAAGGCATATTAAATCCAAAGATATCGAACTGGGAAGCAATAGTTTGCAATATGGACCTTTTAGTCTTAGCTTCAGCATTTAGATTAATGGGCTTTGTAAATATCTCATCAGAGTACCTATCCCATGTTAGACCGAACAGTTTATTTATTTCAGGAGTGACTACTTTATTCTCTACATCAATTTCATCCTGTAAATCCCTATCATTTGTGACAATCTGTTGAACCTTGAAATTGTATGGCTCAAAAATACATGGAATCTGTTTATAAGCCCAATATAAACTCTCTGAATCATTGAAAGTTACAGCTCCATTATCCATATATATAAGTGAATATATTGAATGCTTCAATTCAGACAACATTGACTGGTCAGATGCTTGTGCAACTAATATGTAATACAGAGCTATCATAAGTAAAAATGGGCTGCATCTTAATCCAAACGGAAGCCTAACATTCTTAAATGCAACCAAGGAAAAATCTCCCTTACTAACATTCTTGTACCAGTAAAACAGTAATCTAGCTTGGTCAGTTTCACTTAAAGCAAGCATATTAAACGCCTTCTGCAAATCAAAAACTAACAAATAATTATCAAACCGTAAATTAAGGAAAGATGATGACAATTTCTGATTCAAAATAGGTCCTGAAAACATACACTGGTTATGTGATAAAGATGTGCTTTTAGAAGATTCCTTGAGATTAGACAAAAACACTACCCTACATTTAGTCGACTCTGTCTAGCTTAAAAATAGGCATATGAGGCAAAAAAGAGAAGTAGGGATGTTCAGCCTTGTAAACGTGTAAATCATATATTGGCTCAATGATACCCAACTTAATCTGCTCTTTAAAAGTTTGATCAACTAATTGTAAATGACCTTCATTCTTCCTGAGCTTCTTAAGGTTTGACTTAAGTATGAGCTTAGATAACACCTCATTTTTAGAAAGTAAATGAGACACTTTGGTATTCCATGACAAAGGAACTTCTATCCTTCCGTCAGATCTTCTACTAATCTGTTTTAAAGTAAATTCAGTTAACTTTTCGTCAAGGTCTGTATTAGTTTCACAATAATTCGTTTGATCATAATTCAAGAAATATTTGCACTCAGATTCGAGAATTTGATCAGTGGCACGCTGCAATTGTCCCTCCAAAATATCACCCTTATCGTTAAGGACTGAAAAAAATGTATTAGTATTAAACCCTGATAGGCAATTTTCTTCCAAAATATCAACACTATTGCTAAGAAAAAATGAATTGCTATAAACATGGATATTAGAACAATTAGCTTCCTTACTTACTGATAAACAAGCTCCCCATCCCCCATTTGTACCTCTGAAATTAGCAAGCAAAGCTTCAATATTACCAGTGAGCATTATTCCTACCTTAGATTCAATGTACACAGAGGGACTCACGTTACCAATCACTATCTCTTTTCCCGTTAAGCAACTAAAAGAATCTGTGCCCAGCAAAAGATGCACATTATCAATTTTCCTCAAATTACTATTCAACAATTTATCAGCAAGAACTAACCCTTTACTGTGCACAGCTTCAACAAGTTCAACCAGGAAGGGTAACTCCAAATTAATGCTTCACCCAGGAAGGGTAACTCCAAATTAATGCTTATCTCCGGAACCACAATTGCCAAAATATGCTCCACTGAATCTCCAATCCTAAGAGGCATTTTAATAACTTTAGTACAGTACCTTTTACTCTCATTAAAACCCTTGACCGTGAGCTCAATGTTTGAGTGAACAATTTTAAACTTTCGTGAATTTGCTAATCTAGCAGACACAAATGTACTCTGAGAACCGCTGTCCTTCAAACCCCTATAGACACTATCATTGCCCTCAAGAGAAAAAGTAAATGTGGGCAATATGGAATTCGTCGAGTACTGGTGTGTTACAGCAACTCCACTGCTAGCCTCCTGTTTGGCATTAGAATTATGTTTATTAGTCCGAGATGATCCATCCCTTGCAGATTCTGACACACAAAGGTAACTCATGTGATAACCATTACAATTTATGCAACGCTTTTTAAACCTAAACCTACACTCGCTAGACATATGGTTTAACATTCCACATTTTACACAACCTCCATAAGACTCAATTATGTGAACTTTTTCTGCAGGAGTAGAGAATTTCTGACATTTATTAACATAATGATTAGTTTCCTTACTATCACTTCTACTACAAAGGAGACAGTTTGGTACAGAAGATTTACTTTCCATTACTTTAGTTTTAACGGCCAAATTATCAGTACTGTCTTTAACAGGAGCATTTCTGAACTTATTTCGAAACTTAATCTCTTGAGAAGGTTTTCCTTTAGTACTTTCGTACCTCTCACTAGCATTAAAAAAAATTATCGAGAATATCATCCAAAGAGGGGTGAGTTTTCGTGGTGATTTGAACCAAGTGACTCTTGAAATTATCATTAATACCACGCCAAGCAAAAAACCTTGTAAACTCATTAGCATCAATTTTTAACGTCCTAACAGCCTCACAAATAGTTCTCAGATTTGAGATATATATGAAAGGATCATCCTTCTCTCCAAGCTTAAGATTCAACAATTTCTGGATGGTAGAATTTATTCTAGCTTCTTTAGAAGCAGAAGCTGAAACCAACAACTCCTTGGCATCTTTATAAGATTGCTTGTCAGCTTCTAAACTATACAACAAATACTTAGCCCTACCATCTATTTGCTGTTTTAGTAAAAGCAACAAATCCCTATCTGGATAACTAAATGCACTGGTTGTGTTTTCAAACTCGGTTATGAACCTTAAAAAATCTTCCCCTTCTCTACTACTAAATTTTGGAAGAGGAGCTGTGGGCTGCTTAAGCAAGCTGCTTCTAGCAGTATCAGTTAAATTAGAAAAAGGATTTGCAGAAACATCAAGCAAGGGCAATAACCTTTCGATTTTATCCAAATAATCTTGACATGAATTTAATTCAGTTTCCAAATCAGCCTCAACTACAGTTTCTCTATCAAAAAATTTTTCAGCTAGAATCTTACTATCGAGATCAGACAACTTTTCCTTATAATGTAAGAGAATAGCTCTCTCAGACAAACGCTCAGAAGGATTAAAGGAATCACAATTATTAACATTATTAAAACATTCAGTGACCTTTTTCCTAATAGTCTTCCGCTGACCTACAAATACCTGTAACTTATTCATAATTAACAAAATATAACGAGCTAGAAAAGAAAATTAATTATTGGACTCTGAGCAACCCTCAAACACAAGAATTTTACTCCGGCAAATTCAGCAGTCTCCATCAAAGCACCACGTTGGGCGCCATAAGCTGAAATTTGAACATTCTACAATGGTAGTTAGGAAAACTCTTCAAAACAATTCACCAAATTTATTATAAACATTTCAGAAAAATAAAAATGCTATAAATGGTCTATTTCGATTGCTTGAAGGTGGTTATATCTAGGGGTAATTTCCAAACTACTTTCAGCTTTTCCAACCTCACCTGTATAGACAACAAAAAGGAATATATCAAATATAATAAAAGAAAGGAAATTATATAAATTCAATTTGAACAAAGTATATATGAATAAATCGTAAATTGCATATATGATCTATATAAACCTAATAAGCCATTACCGATAATGTTTGAAGTGCTCGCCAATGTAAGAAACCGGGAATTTATCCTCGGACTAAGCCACTTCAATTAAACATATGGATAAATGATATCCTGGAAAATGAAATACATTCCGACATCAAACACTGTCCTTAAGCTATAAATATAAGCAATATAATTTTGTATAATGTATTCACTATAAAATTCACCCTTCGAATTAAATCTAATATAAAGTCTTACCAATAATATAAATAAGAAAGATGGACGCAGGATGATAACCCAGGACGACATAGCTTCACCAATTATACCTAAGCGAAAGTATTGTACAAATATCACAATTAGTTTAATAGTACACAATATATATATCTATCAGAGAGGAAGGAATTTATTTTTGTATTGGTGCTTTGAAGGCTTAAGGCAACGGATAATGATTACCATTAAACATTTAGAAACCCCTAACAATGCTTGGTTCTCACCTTTATCCATGCAAGCTATGAGACGAGTCGAATGCCCTCGAAGTTTAAAGTTTCATGCCGAAGGAAGCTCAGAGTCCAAATTAAAGGAAGTTAGTTCATGTTGAATTTCGTCAATGCGGAAACACTTGAATCTTTCAACCCAAACATGGTACGGTAAAATAGCAGCACAGCACAAATTCAATGATAAAAAATCTTGTAGCACGTATCAGGCAGCTCAAATCTTCGTGCCCAAATACTGCCAGTGAAGATATGGACGGTATGGTTTGCTAGGCCAGACTGACTTGGGTATATCCATGAACCTCCCAAGTAAAGAGAAAATGGCGTGATTAGCAGGCTTGTTAGCTAATTACTTAGCTCGTAGTAAGCAAGAAGGACTTAGATGGTACCAAGCATATAAATGTAATTTAACTAGTTATTTTAATAGTTTAAGAGAAAAGTCCTCCTTACTTCAATAAATACATATATAAATATACTAATAAACAAATGTAAGAAATACTAATTTCCGTTTATAGGGTACGAGAGCATTAACCCCGAATTGGAATATGTTTTTCCTTTAAATGGTTGTCATTTTTAAGATGCTTATATATATATATATATATATATATACATATATATATATGTATGTATACATACATATATATATATATATATATATATATACTGTATATATATACACACATATATATACTACTACTACTACTACTACTACTACTACTACTAATGATAATAATAATAATAATAATATTTTATTTTCTATACAGCTAAGGATATATTTATTCCCTTTATGATACTGTTAATATGATTGTATTTTTACGCAAAAGATATTTTGTTAAAAAGAAAATAAGCTAAATTTATTTACATTATAGTATAAATACACATGTGTGTGAATCTTTGTGTCTGTTCTTACGTCACTTAATAGCATAAGCCATTAAAAACAACAGCCCCCAAAAGAAATAGGATTAAAAAAAAGTAAGTAGAGAGTATGTTCGGGTTCTTCCAAAACATTGTCCTTGAATAGTAGTGAAATTAATAGAATATATATAAATATATATATATATATATATATATATATGTATGTATATATATATATATATATATGTATATATATATATATATATATATACTTTGTATATATATATATATATATATATGTATACACACACACATATATATATATATATATATGTATGTATGTATCGATATATTCAAATATATCTGTATATATATATATATATATATATGAATATATATACATATATATATATATATATATATATTTATATATATATATATATATATATTGGTATACACACACACACATATATATATATATATATATATGTATATATATATATATATATATATGTATGTATAAGTATATATATATATATATATATATAAATATACATATATATATATATATATACATATACATATATATATATATTTATATATATACATACATCTATATATATATATATATATATATAAATATATATATATATATATATGTATATATATGTGCATATATATATATATATATATATGCACATATATATATATATATATATATGTATATATATATATATATATATACATATATATATATATATATATATTAGGGGTAATTTATTCTCACGTGGTGGGCTGGTAAGTCGGGGAAAACTCGCTGATAAGAGATTGATGTCCCGCCAAGGAAATCCTGAATTCCAGATTAGCAGTTAGGTTCCGATTTCCTTTTTGGCCTCTCGTGGCATGTTTGGAAGCGACTTGGCCTTTAATTAGAAGGGGCTTGCGATCGATCCCAAGTGTGACGTAGAAACTTATTTTTTATTTAAGCATGATGTTGTGTTGATATTTATCTATCTATCTATCTATATATATATATATATATATATATATATGGTAAATATTTGCTTGGTACATTTAGATGTTTTTTTCTTATTCAAATAAGCCATATATTTTTTATACATTATTGTTTGGATTCTCTTAACGACCTCGGGATCAGAGCCCCAGGTGAAATCACACAAAGACAAGAGCTTGAGACTAGCTGGGAATCGAACCCTGGTCCGGCAAACGTGTTGAGACAGTGACTACCCCTTTGCCACGTGGTAGTCACTTTCTCTACAAGTTTGCCGTACCAGGTTTGATTCCTGGCCTTTTACAAGCTCTTGTCTTTGTGTGATTACGCCTGGGGGTCTGATCCCGAGGTCGTTAAGAGAATTCAGACATTAATGTATAAAAATATATAGTTCATTTGTATATATATATATATATATATATATATATGTGTGTGTGTGTGTGTGTGTGTGTATGTGTATGTGTATATTATGTAAAAACTAAAAGAAATAATACTGAAGCATCGTCTAAAAAAAAATAGTTAGGATTCTATCAAATTATGTTTGAATATTAAATTCTTGAAAATGCATATACGACTGAGGCATATATTGTATAAAGACTCCTAATAGAAATAGAAGCAGCCACATGGTCGATACAATTCCAGAATCGGACATTAATTATCAGTAAATTTGTTAACTAAGATTATGGACACAAATGGATCACTGAAAGATTCTCGATTATTTTCCAGAATTATAAAAAGAACGGAGACTATTATCATAATGCATTATTAACGTCAGTGCAGTATACAAATACAGTTTATAATCTAAATGTCTATATTTACTTCAGAGTCTATACACCAAATGCAGCGTCCAGTTGGATTTATTAACTTTTTCTTTCGGGTGACAAATTTACTGGGAGTATAACTTCAGTGATTTAAACTTTTGTTAATTAAAGTTAATTGGGAAAAGGGCTTGTAGAATTACATGAAGTTTGATTAGTTATGTTAAAAACACTTAACATACATCGCATGTGTTATATGCATTTATGGGCGAATAACAGACAGTAGCGTAATATCAATCCTTATGGAGACCTTAGTAAAACTGGTTATTGAGAGGAAATATAATTCATATAGATGACACGATATTGATTAATCGTGCTACATCTTTTTGATATAAAATAGTTTTCAAGAATTTATATTTTGGAGAAAAATTCATTTTTTTTTCTTCGATTATGTCCATTTGTAAACCATTCACTTTCGTGAAGTGTTGATTATCAGAAGAGAGAAATTTTATTATAATCCGTCGTATTATATGCAATTGTTTAAGAGAATAACTCTCTTACTGTGTCTATGACTCTATGGCCTGATACTTATATCGTAAACCCTCCCAGAGAATCGTTGTTAAAGGTTCTGATAAAATTGAAACATTAGCAGGTTATCTTGTCAACGGAATTTTGTAGACATCAATCATGCAAAAGGGGGAGAGAGAGAGAGAGAGAGAGAGAGAGAGAGAGAGAGAGAGAGAGAGAGAGTAAATTCTAATCTGATGACTGATTCGAATGTCTATCGATTATGAAAAAAAGAGAGATAGAAAGAGGTAGGGTATCGTCCCCTTTTGCTCTTCCTATTGCACCATAAAATAACACCCCCCCTCACAAAAAAAAAAAACTCTTTATAGACTGCTAAGAATAGATCAGTAGATCAGACTGGTCGAAAAAGACGTCTCTTCCTCTTCATTCATATTTCTAAACCTTTATCGGTAAGAAACAAGGAATATCTTGCTACTAGTAGAATATTTTGAGTATTTTGGTTTTGATATTGTATTGGGAGAGAGGTGCTTAACTTTTAAATTTTACTACCAACAACAACAACAACAACAATAATGATAATAATATTAATAATAATAATAATAATGATGATAATAGTAATAATAATAATAATAATAATAATAATAATAATAATAATAATAATAATAATAATAATAATAATAATAATAATAAGCAGTTACGAAAAATTAAACATTATCTCGTCTAACGGAACTAAGACCAAACACTCCTTGTTATGAGCCGAACATTATTTTTGAAAATTAATTTATAAGAAAAAGTAAAGAGTGCTGGAAACATAGTATAATTTGATCTACAACACGCTGAAATTATTCATTCTAAATAAAAGAATTGTAAAATAATTATTTCTAGGCATAAGTTTTCTTCTCCATGAAAATGAAGTTAATACCAAAAGAAGGAAATTAAATAGAGAAAGTTGGCCATCATGGTCGAGAAAATTATTTCAAAATACAAAAATATACTTTGGAATCATATTATATATTGTCTATATTGGTAGTACTTTGAACTTCGAATGGAGTTATCCCCAAAAATACAAGCGGTTTGCAAAATATATGATACTTGAAACTAAACTATGATATGATAAATTTGAGTACTACAACTAAACCTTAGCTTAGCGGTTACATGAACTCAAAAATTTAAACGGAGAGAGAGAGAGAGAGAGAGAGAGAGAGAGAGAGAGAGAGAGAGAGAGAGAATTTTCATCTAACTTATGTAGCACGATTTCTCTTTTACTGGTCTCGAGAGATTTAGGAGTGAGGGATAGAATGCTTGTTTAGAATGCAAAGAGCTTTAGCTCGGTACGCTGCCTTGTTCTATGATGATGAAACTGTGAGATACAGTCTTAGAATTCCAGACTCTTATTCAAGACCTTTCAATAGGACATTTGAAGTGTCGATCTCTTGGGATTTTTCTGGGGAAAGTAGAAAAAACGCATCATTACGATGAACGAGGAGTGGTGGTAGTAGTATTAGTAGTAGTAGTAGCAGTAGTAGTAGTAGAGAGAGAGAGAGAGAGAGAGAGAGAGAGAGAGAGAGAGAGAGAGGAGGTACGCACTCCGAAAAGAGGCGATAGGAATAATAAGTAAACTACTCTATTAAAAGCATGAAACAACTAAATAAAGCAACCGTTAAAATGAAAAAAAAAATATCTAGCTTTATTTTGAAAAATCCTACTCCAACAGGTAAACCATTTTCGTTATAGTGAGCGCTAATTTTAATTTTCTTTATCGAATTGCTTTCCCCAGTGTATTTCAACTTTGTCACACTATAGTAGTACAAGGGATGCCAGTAGGTGAAATTCTAAACTAATATGAAGTCGGAAGATTTTCACCTATTGCATGTCATGCATGAGTGCAGTGAAGTCAAGAGGCACCCCAAGGAAGTCTTTATGTAGATAAACTTATATCCTGTGATTCCCTAAGTCATAAAGCAGTTACATCTTCATTTTTACCTTTAACGATAGGACTTATTTTCTTGTAAGTTACCCCGGTCTTTCTTCTAAGAAACTGTAATTTTCTCTTGGAACAAAGGCAAAATTCTCCTAAGCCATTGTGATTAGAGAGTATAATTTCTTCTAATGAACACCGTGTTAAGACTAGAATAAAGAAAAGACTAAAGGTGCCGTTGCAACTCCACTATTCCTTACTGTAGTCCTAGAAGGAATTTAGAAAAATCTTTGTCAGAAAATAGTCCCGCCAACAATTTTTATTGACGAGAGAGAGAGAGAGAGAGAGAGAGAGAGAGAGAGAGAGAGAGAGAGAGAGAGAGAGTCAATAGGAATAATATTTAGCTCTCTTTTCTTTTAAAAATAAACATTTTATTTTTTTGTTCAAACAGAAATGTAACTGAAAGTTATTACGTAATGTAGCTTTTCCTTTCAATATTGTGATTATGATGTTTTCTTTATTTATCTAAACAATATGTCAAGCATGTATCCAACATTTTCAGTTTATCTTCAATATCTCTCTATAAGGATTAAAAATTGCAGGCCTACTTGACTCGAAGTTATTTTTGAAAGGCGTATATAATGAGGAGAGACAGGAGGATATTCACATCAGTACCCGAATTCTGATATGCAAGTGTTTTGGAAACGCTACTTTTAATAGATTTTGACCTTGACCCCTGCTCTCTGGATAAGTTCAATACCATAGAGAAAGATAGAAGAAAAAAATTGTCATGATCATATCATTAACTTTAACGAACAAATCACAGAACCTCAAATTTTATCCTAAATTCGTACAGGATTTGCAAGAATGAAATGGATCACGTTCATTTGAATAACGTCATGGTAACTGGTATTGAAAGTTTAGTATTTATTCTTAGACTACTAACTTTGCAATACAAGGTTATTCCAATCTCACAATCAGTACAAATACTGCTTGTGGCCAAATTGGATTCAGAGCTCAAATGACTCACCTAGACATGCACTTGTTACGTACTAAACTTTTAGAAAAAGAGGCTAAAGGACATGTTGGTGTATGGACACCTGACCTAGGTTAATTTGAATTCTGATAAAGCGTAGAGGTACAATCATTTACAATTACATAATGCAAATACGCTTACTTGACAAAAGGAATTCATAGGAACAGAAGAGGTATTATCACTTATGCAAGATAATATTTTTCAACCAAGGCCAAATTCACGTTGATCAAAATTTCGTAATTAAAAATAATCTTAATGCATATTTGTTTGTTTGTATATTCAGAACAGTGTCCCAGCTTTTCAAAAGTGATGCTAATAGAACCTTTACACCATATAGGTTCATGAGCTAAGATAAAATGAAGCACACAGTACACAGTGTACATGGCAATATACTTTTTTTACTTAAGCAGTATTTACCGAAAATACGCATCTACTAAGATGCATGAAACCCATAAGTTTCCAACCCTTTAAGGTGGGCTTTTGACCATAAAGGTCTAACTGCTGATTCACGAGCAACCACTTCCTTATTTTTAATAGCTCTAGAGCAGAATATACCTCTATAACCAACATATAAAAAGAAATAATGCTAAATCTATGGAACCTATAACGATAGATATACTATTTCATAAGATTTCTCTGTGTTGTCCTGTAGAATGCTCGGAGAAAAAAATATTTAAGATTAGTAAATCGTCATCATAATGCCTTTTAGGATAAAAATATATCAATGCTTCAGGTAATTTACAATTAAATGAAGAATAATTTATTACCTTTTTTTCAGACATTTGGGTCGAAAAACCTAACTAGGCTGTGTAGCCTATCGTAATTCTCCTTACACAAAGGGGATTAGTTTTCAATAAGAGCTTCTGGTTTTTATGGAAAGGTCCGAATATAATCACATCTCTTTGTGTCCTGGTGTTGAATTGGTCAGTTTCGACTAGGACTAGGTTTGAATCCTTGGCCAACCAAAAGCTCTTATCAAAATACAGTAGTTTTTCACCTGGGGCTTTGATCTCGAGTCAGAGTGAATATGAAATTAAGAGGGATCTGTGTATATATATATATATATATATATATATATATCTATTATATATATATATAAATTTATATTAATATATATTGATATATATATGTATAAATGTATATATATATATATATATATATACACGCATATATATATATATATATATTTGTATATATAAATATTAATATGTATATATATATATATATATATACATAAATGTATATATATATATATATATATATACATATATATATATATATATACATATATATATATATATATACATATATATATACATATATATATATATATATATATATACTGTATAACTTGTAACATCCCAAATACTTTATAGAGTCATCATTTCAGATTGTTTCATTAAATTTTAGGTTGTCAGTTCTATATGAAATCTTATATAGATACCATAACTTTCCAAGATATTTTATACACCATATATAAGCCCTAACTCCATTTATATGCCATCGTATACAGTTCAAGTTCCCCAAAACATAGAATGAATGAAAAATTATATTATTAGCGTTTCAGTTGCTCACCAAAACTATTAAATTCTTCTTTCACACTTGTGTTGAGAAGGATATTTGTAAAAGTAACATCCTTCACTTTATCTCCAATATATATCCGATTATATAACCATGAAACATAAAATTCTGATATACGGGATTTTTCATTTATTATTATGAGCGTCTTTCACATTTAAACCTCATAAAATTTTTATCCTTCTCTTTCCATTTTCAGTGATTAAACCATCAATGTTAAGAATGACTTTGTGAAGGAAATTGAATAAAAATGCCCTGTGAAATTTAACTAATATCATTATTGGTGTGCATATGTCAAAGAAAAGATGAAATATATTTTTGGTTTATTGTCAAACGGCACTTTTTTTATTTCAATTCATTCTAATACCTTATTTTGAGGGGTCTCAAATTCCCACTAGGTTAAAAGTCCAATTATGTTACCTACTACTTATTTTCTCTTATAAACATAATTCTTTGGTCTTGTGCCTTTCTTCGTATATCGCTGAACAAAATTCTTTTCACCCTTTTTTTTCAAGTTATGTGCATTTATTTCCAATGATAGGGCTTCAAACGAACTAATATCCTGATCATTATGATTTCGTATTGCCCTGGCATTTGTTTCAGTTATTTTCACAAAATTGCCTGTATTACTAATACAATTTATAATCATAATGAGATTCTCATGATGACAATGTTGACACTTTACCAGTCTCCTGATAAGTGGGTTCTCAGACTTTTGTAAATGAGCCATGTTTTGCTTCAAACATTCGCATTTTTACAAGTCAAAAGGATGGTGCTATGAACAATTTCTTTAATCTCTCTGACTACTACATTAATCACATTTTTATTGGGACTTTTACCTTTATCATTATTGGTGATATTGTCATAACTATAGGTATCAAAATTAATGCTAGGGATAAAGGTTATTTGGTGTTTACTCTATTGCTGTCAGGTGTTTATGCTAGTCAATTTACACGTTTTGCTAAGCCCCGGATGACTACAGTTTTTAACCATATGATCAGCTAACAAAAAAAAAAAAAAAAAAAAAAATAATTGGATTCAACCATCTGACTTTAGGTTAAGGATTTTCCTTGCATTCTGCAACAGTCATATTTGCAGTTGTAAACTAGAATCGGCGAAATTAGAATTTAAATCACAATTAGTGAGGGAATATGTTTTCTGATAATCATGGGAATAGTTTTATTAGCATTGTTCTTAGCATTCGTGCCTTGGATATACGATTGTGACTTAATATTAAGAATTTGTCTTCACACACCCATAAAGTTCTCCAAGGCAGTGTATAATAACTCATATGGAATATTACTGAATCATAATGGTTACAAGAGTTTCACTTGCTGATCCAGTTTCTCATTACTCTGCTTACTGTCAAACACATCAGCCAAAAGAGTTGCCTTTTCCTCTTGGCAGTTAATGACAGAGCCATCTGGTTTAAGTAAAAGGGGAACTGTTATATGTACACGAAAGAGTGCATATTTAAATGTGGCCCACCAGAAAAGCTTTCGTTTATGGCAAAATTGTATTGCTTTTAAGTTGAAGCTTTTACTCTCTGAGCAAAAGCTCTTAGCTGAGTATAGTTATTCTACGTCAAATGATATCTGGTAACATTAAAAAAATTATATGTCTCCTGTTTTTCCAAATAAGCACGGCTACAATTATCATTGAACCAGGGTTTGTCTTTCACTCGGTACTTCGGCAAACGAGATGGGATACACATATATATTATGCTGACTAGATTCTCATTCAAAAGAGCAACAGGGTCAACACTGCTATAAAATTTTGATCAACTCAAAATGCTATTCAAGTCTAATTTAGATTAGAGTTAGTGTATACTATGTCCAAGCAAGTACAGACATTTGAGTAGCTTCACTTATGATTTGCTTACCGCATGACTCAGAGGCAAAGTCCATGTCATTCAGTAAAATAAATAAAATTTAAACACTCGCTATTGTGAACATTGAAATCACACACACACGCACACACACACACACACACATATATATATATATATATATATACATATATATATATATATATATGCATACATACATATATATATATATATATGCATACATACACATATATATATATATATATATGTGTGTGTGTGTGTGTGTATATATATATATGTGTGTATATATATATATATATATATATTTAACTTAAGAAACTATAATCTTAGTAAAATTGTTGAGATAAACTACTAATAGTTCAATATGATCATCATCATCAACATCATCATCTCCTACACCTATCGACGTGAAGGGCCTCGAATCAGTTATATTTCGCAGGCTGTTTTTATCTTGAGGTTCAAATTCAATATCTCTGCATTCATCATCTACAACTTCATGCTTCAGAGTCATCAACCATTTATGCCTGGAGCTTCCAATTCTTCCAGTACTTGTGGAGGCCAGGTAAATGTTTGGTGAACTAATCTCTTTTTGGGGTGGCAAAGCTCATGCCCAAAGTATCTCCATCTACTCCTTACCATAATCTAATCCACATATGGCACTCGAGTTATCTATCTCCCTAGAGTTGAATTGCTAATCATGCCCTGCCATTTAACTCACAAGATTCATCTGAGAGCTTTGTTCTGAAATATACCAAATTTATTGGAGACTGTTTCATTGCCATACCATGTCTCATGTCCATACAGTAACACCAATCTGACTAAACTGAAATATAGCTAGATATTTACATGTAATTTCGGGCGACTTGATTTCCTAATTTTACTTAACCTAGCCATTGTCTGATCTGTTTATTTTTTTTTCCATTTAACTCCAGTTCCTAATGATTTGAGTAATTCTACCTCATTAACTCTCTCTCCTTTCACTCAAATTTCATCTTCCGTTGCCTATTCGGTACTCATCATTTCTGTCTTTCTTCTATTTTTTCTTGATCCCAGTTTCTTGTGATATTTCATGCACTCTGGTAAGCAAGCATTTTAAATCCAATGGTGTTCTACAACTTCATGCTTCAGAGCAAACATTGTAAATCCAATGATGTTCTACAACTTCATGCTTCAGAGTCATCAACCATGTATGCCTGGGGCTTCCAATTCTTCCAGTACTTTGTGGAGGCCAGGTAAATGTTTGGTGAACTAATATCTTTTATGGAGGCAAAGCTCATGCCCAAAGTATCTCCATCTAATTCTTACCATAATCTAATCCACATATGACACTCGAGTTATCTATCTCCCTAGAGTTGAATTTCTAATCATGCCCTGCCATTTAACTCACAAGATTCATCTGAGAGCTTTGTTCTGAAATATACTAAATCTATTGGAGACTGTTTCATTGCCATACCATGTTTCATGTTCATACAGTAACACCAATCTGACTAAACTGAAATATAGCTAGATATTTACATGTAATTTTGGGCGATTTGATTTCCTAATTTTACTTAACCTAGCTATTGTCTCATCTGTTTATATTTTTTTTCATTTAACTCCAGTTCCCAATGATTTGAGTAATTCTACCTCATTAACTCTTTCTCCTTTCACTCAAATTTCATCTTCCGTTGCATATTCGGTACTCATTATTTCTGTCTTTCTTCTATTTTTTCTTGATCCCAGTTTCTTGTGATATTTCATGCACTCTAGTAAGCAAGCATTGTAAATCCAATGGTGTTCTACAACTTCATGCTTCAGAGAAAACATTGTAAATCCAATGATGTTCTACAACTTCATGCTTCAGAGTCATCAACCATATATGTCTGGGGCTTCCAATTCTTCCAGTACTTTGTGGAGGCCAGGTAAATGTTTGGTGAACTAATATCTTTTATGGAGGCAAAGCTCATGCCCAAAGTATCTCCATCTACTCCTTACCATAATCTAATCCACATATGGCACTCGAGTTATCTATCTCCCTAGAGTTGAATTGCTAATCATGCCCTGCCATTTAACTCACAAGATTCATCTGAGAGCTTTGTTCTGAAATATACTAAATTTATTGGAGACTGTTTCATTGCCATACCATGTCTCATGTTCATACAGTAACACCAATCTGACTAAACTGAAATATAGCTAGATATTTACATGTAATTTCGGGCTACTTGATTTCCTAATTTTACTTAACCTAGCCATTGTCTGATCTGTTTATTTTTTTTCCATTTAACTCCAGTTCCTAATGATTTGAGTAATTCTACCTCATTAACTCTTTCTCCTTTCACTCAAATTTCATCTTCCGTTGCATATTCGGTACTCATCATTTCTGTCTTTCTTCTATTTTTTCTTGATCCTAGTTTCTTGTGATATTTCATGCACTTTGGTAAGCAAGCATTGTAAATCCAATTGTGTTCTGCTAATAAGGACATCATCATCTGCATGCTTTAGGTCAGCTTATTTTCCATTACCAATGCAGTCCAATCCTTCTCAACCAACTCCAACAGTTCTATGCATTATAAAATCCATGGGGAGGAAAAACAACATAGGTGACCACACATTCCATTGGAGTACTATGATGTTCACTGGATATTCATATGATAGGACTCCACTAACATTAACTTTCCTATTGTTACTTATTAGGGTCAAGCAAGCAACAACATATAATGACTTCAGTCAATTACATAAATTACTAATTACCAGATTCGTTTAAGAGAACTCAAGACCCTTTCTCTACATGAAGAAACTCATTGCGTTGTGTTACAAAGACAAAAGGACATACTATATTCTATTGAGCTTTTACCCCCAATTATTACTTACTAGTTTCATATGAAGTTCTTGCCGAGTTCAGATTACAATAGGCATGGGTAAACCACGATACCACATATATATATTTAATTTTACCCAGCCACGGAATCCCATGCAAAGATATGCATATCCCTAGCGATTTATCCCATCCAATGTAATTAAATAATATATAATACTTATCCAAACATCGGTTGACTAATTCATCCACTTCATTAAATGCTGGGAAGGAACGGCATCGTTAATCAAAGGGAAATCCTCCTCACTCTGATTAAGTTCTCCAAAAACCACACTACATACGTTGAGAAGTGACAGGCAGCAACTGTCCCGACTTACCTCTGCTGCCTCTGTCGTAAAAATAATGCGTTCGCTCATTTTCCCAAGTCACGACTTCCACTTCGTTCGCTCACGACAAAAGAAATAACAAAACGAACGAAACCAACTATTCAACACAAACCGAACGAAACTATCAAACAACTTACATCACATTGTTAACCACTTATACAACTATTCAATGCTTATTATAATTAAATATAAACAACCCCTTCATTTGTACAGAAACCTGCACATTTCCACTTAACACAATGTAATATAAAAGAACATTTTCCATATACAATATGAACATATATATCCAATAACCACTGATTTTCCATGTCGTTATTGTAAGTAACAACATACTCCCCGCCACAAAAAGTTATAATATACAAGTATTTACAACAGTCCCTTTTGAATCAAATCTTTTCTAGTTTCTGCAGCCACCCGAGCAGCCTTCCTGGATGGTCGGGTACTCACTTCAGGAATTTTGGCAGGATCAGGAGTCTCACCTTTCTGCCATAACTCTAACGGGTACAACTTCACAATGGGACGCATGAGTCTCTCTTAAAGAAATCAAATATTCATGTTCCCATCCTTTCCATAACTGATCACACAATTTGGATATGTAAAGGAATCTCCTTTCTACATTTGCAGTTTTACTATACAATGGGTTTTCAGATACCTCCTCCCAATTAATAGTTTCCTTGGGAAAGGATCTTAATTTTCTACCCATGATCAGGTGATTGGGAGTTGAAATCTCCTTTTGATCAAGGTCCCCCGAGTTGTAGCTTAGTGGCCTGTCATTTATGATGGATTCCAATTCCACCAAAATGCAGGATAATTCATCATAACTGAGAAGAGCTCAACTGATTACCTTTTTCATACTGGTTTTTAATAGTCCGATCAATCTCTCCCAGATTGCACCAAACCAAGGTGCTCTTGCTGGTATAAATTTTTACTTACACTCTATTTTCTCCAGATGGTTTTGAAAAAGGGGGCGATCTGCCATTGTTTTCAGATATTCAGATGCTGCTACAAAAGTAGTGGCGTTGTCACTCAACATTAGTGAAGGAAAGCCTTTACGGCTGCTAAACTTCCGGAAGGCCATGAGGAATGAGTCAGCGGACTGATTTCTGATTACTTCCAGATGTATACCCCTAGTGATCGGGCATGTGAATAGTATGACATACACCTTCTCCGGATTTTGCTTCCCTTCCTTTATCCATAACGCCCCGGTGTAATTCACCCCCGTAACGCTAAAAGGTTGTTTCCGTTGTACCCGAAATTCCGGTAATGGGGGCATTATATTAGTTCTATATGGTTTTCCTTGAACTTTCTTACAGATCTCGCAATGATGTAACACGCTCTTGACCAGTTGATGCAGCTGTGGAATCCAGAACTCCTGTCTTAACACTAGCTACAGCAGCGTTCACCCCCATGTGTGCTTGCATCACATGATGTCGTCTTATTAACAACTTACTCAGAACACAACCATTTGGCAGTAAAGTAGGAAATTTGACTTCTTCAGGCAGTGTCGCGTGTTCCAACCTGCCCCTACATCACATTACATCATTATCCAAAAACAAATTCAACTTGCGAATTAATGTCAATTTTGGATTTGTTTCCTCCCTTTCAGGGCTTTATATTCTTCTGGAAAGTACTCTCTCTGCACGAGAACAATTGTTTTGACCTTTCCTTCTTGTAAATCTTCCAGAGTCAAACTACCAATTTTTCTGTCATTGGTTGATAGTTTGCAATTCTTTACAAATCGCATTATCCAAGCTATGGTCTTAAAGACCTTGTCAGCATAGCTGAATCTTTCCCAATCTAGCAGGCGTGTTACATCTATGTCCTTTACAACATTGACCACAATGTCCTCTTCACCTTGTATATGTGTACACCCAACCCATGATCTATCAATTGGCAGAGTGTGATTTTTTAACCAAGGGGGTCCCTCCGACCAAAAGGAATTCTTTGCTAACACCTTAGCACTCTTTCTCCGTGTCAACTAATCACTGGGATTTTCAGATGACGGTACGTAAGACAGGACTGACACCAGAATCATAGAGTTAATCTCAATTACTCTGTTTCTCACAAACACAGGCAGAACATTAGTGGACACAATCCAGCTAAGGGCCACTTTACTGTCTGACCAGACATATAATTGTATAAATTCCTTCTCATCAAAGGAGTCAATAATAAATTTTGTCATTCTTGCTCCTAGCAACAATGCCATTAGTTCCAATTTCGGAACTGTCAATTCCTTGATGGGCGCCACTCTGCCCTTTGCCAAAATTATATTAGAGCTTTCACCATTGGCTCTATAGGCCACACAACCATATGAAGTTTCGCTAGCATCGCAGAATATGTGTAAGGTATCACCAGTTCCTAGGCTAGCACTCCTAGGAAAAGATATTTCAAAACACTTCTCCAAGTCCTTGCGTATTTCACTCCATTCCTCTTGTAGCGGGTTGGTGACGAGTTCGTCCCAATCCAGATGTTTCTTCCACAATTTCTGCAAAAATATCCTTGCTTTAATAGTAACAGGGAGAAGCAATCCCAATGGATCGTATATCTGGGCAACGGTACTGAGAATCTCTCTCTTTGACTGACTCGATCTATTAATATGAGTTGGATTGATAATTGAAACTTCTTTAATTATATCCCAATTCAATCCCAATACTTTATGAATTTGTTTTTGTTTGGCTTCAATTTGATAAGCAGCAGCAATAGTTTGCATAGACTCGCTATTGCTAACCCACTCCTTCAAATATAAGTGAGCTTGAGCAAATATTTTGTTGGCATTAAAGTATATATCCATCAACTCAGATTCACCATTAGCCGTAAATTACAAATTATCTACGTACAAACCTTTCTTCAGTCTTTCCACTACATCCACTGTATTGGACCGGGGTAACCACGAGACCACAGTGGACAAGTGATGCTTGATGGTTGCATTTAGAAGAAAAGGTGAGCATGTAGCTCCAAATAATACTGCTCTAAATCTGTATACTATTAATTTACTATTGGGATCTGTTGGATTTCCAACCATAAAAAACGCGTATAATTGCGATCTTTTTCACGTAACTGTACCATTAAAAATGCCTTCTCAATATCACTAATGCAAGCAAAAGTGTTAGTTCTAAATTGCAGCAGGACTCTGAGTAGATCAGCCGTTACGTGTGGTCCAGTCCATAGACAATCATACAGGCTTAATCCATTTTTACCTTGTTTTGATGAGCAACCAAACACTATTCTTATTGGAGTAGTGGCACTGTTTTCAAGCACTCCATGATGTGCTAAGTAATGACAATCCACATCAGATTTATTATAGATTACCTTTTCAATGAATCCTCTATCTTCTTGCTCTTGCAAGATTTTCTGATAATGATCCAAGTAATCCACATCCTTCTGAAACTTGATGCTCTGCTGTCGAAGTCTACTCATGGCCAAACCAAAATTTGTCTTCAATCTGAATCTATTGGTTCTCCACGGCAACGCCACAACACACTGTTTATCAATTTCAGAATAGGTTATAATGCTCTCAAAGTCCTTTAAGACCCTCTGGTCTTGTTCTCGCAACTCACTGCAATCTATTCCCAGTCTGTCCAAACTCCACAATGTGTCCAGATCAATCTTGGGATTTTCATTATGAGTAGCTTCAATTCCTTCAGTTTGTACAGCTAGCTTCAAAATTGTCACTTGAGTCTCCCTAGTGGGGGGAGCACTACATGTGCCTGTCACCACATAACCGAATATGGTAGGCAACAATATTAAGTTTCTAACCCTTTTGAACCCTGGATGCAAAATATTATAAACATTTTCAATCCCTATCAACAATTCAATAGTTGATTGATTCTCAATAGGCAAATCAAAATCTTTATCAGCCAAGCTGATCTTAGTTTTGCATAACGACTTTAAACTTCTCTTAACGACGAATTTCTTCGCATATTCTGGCAGCTCATCCACCACTATGCAGTCCATTATTATCAACTTGCCTTTATGCGGTATGGCGACGCTTATCAACTCGTTTTCATGAACAGGTTTACTAGCTAGATAACCTCTCAAGGCAATCTTTTCAACTCCTTTGGACCTATATTGCAGTCTTTCTAGAACCGATCTTTTAATAAATGTCCTCTCGGCACAAGTATCCAACAGCCCTCTAAGTCGTACCATTCGACCTTTCTTCCCTTTCAGGGGAATTGTTGCTGTTGGTAATATGGATTGCTTACCTGACTTATTTGGTTTGTCCTGCTCATTTACTGATAGTGTTCCCACTTGTACACCACTTTGTTTATTCTTGCTTTGCTTTGTTGTTTGGTCTCTATCACACAAGATGCGATGATGTCTCATCTTACAACCATTATTGCAACTTGATTTATCACAGTCCACACTAAATGCTTCTTAGAAGCACACACAAAACATAACTGCAAAGCTCTGATGCGATTCAACCTTTCATCTCTGGTTGCATAAGTTTTGCACTGTGCCCACCAATGTTCTTTATCACAAAGAGCACATCTTGTGGATTGCTGATAACTGGACTTATTTACATTTCCCTTGGTTTTCTGTCTAACAGCTTGGGATTGATTTACCGTGAATGTAGATATTGACGACAGAGTTTCAGTTTTATTCACATCAATTGGAACAAAAGTTCTTAGATTGCGAATCTCCTCTTCTAGGTATTTCTTAAAGGTGTCTAATACCAACCAATCATCTCCACACCTACGCTTCACAATCTCACTCACGCTTTGAGGCAATTTGGTATAGAGCAAAATAACATAAAGCTCATTCAATTCCAGCCTTTCACTTTCAAGCGATCTTATTGAGCATTCAAAATTAGCTCTGAAAGTTTGTAGTGATTCAGAATTGGCAACAGGAGACTCCATTTCTAGCAATCTTTTCACCAGAACATGCTTAATTTTATCTCCCTTTCCATAAGTAGATAGGAGAAGAGCTACAGCTTGTGGATAATTGGCGGCCTCAAATTTAAATCCCGAGATTAATTTCGAATCTTCTCCTGTGAGCAAACTTCGTAAACATGAAAACTTCTGAATTGGTTCCAAGTCTTTCCGCTGGTGTACTGACACATCATATAGTTCCCAGAAGGAATTCCATTCTAATATATCTCCAGAGTAATGCGGAAGATCCAGTTTGGGCAATCTAATACTGGCTGTAGGTAGTGGCGGTGGTTGCGTTTGAGGATTTAGTAATTTCAAATTGTTAGTAATAGAGCTATTGAGTTTGCCGATATATGTACGGACATCTCTTGCATATTCAGCTTGATTTATCATTTCATCAGACATTTCTTCTTTTTTAACTAAATCCAAAATTGGTTCATCCAAAGCAAGAACTTTGTTCACATTATCTAAAATAGAATCCCTAAGGGAAGTTATAGAATCAATATCTTTCCAATAAAACGTGTGATAACGGATTTGTAAACGCCACGTCTACGCTTCAACGACTCCATTGTGGCAAGACCAAACTCAGACAATACAAATACAATATATATAAATTTTCAATAAATAATAATTATGCATCCAACTATAATAACTGGGTTCAAAAGTTTTAAATTAGCAAATTTTCACGAAGGTGACTCATCACCCAACAATTTTCACCCAAATTAAACAATGAAAAGGAGAAAATTTAATCAAACTTCATATTCGAAACCGTTTTAATCAAGCCTGAAATGCTTCTAACCTTCAAATAGCGCGAAAAAAAACTGTATACTGTTTCTTGCGGCACCACACAAAGAGAAAGGGTTAACCACGTCTGGTTATGTAGGCAGGATACCACATACCAATTTAAAGAAACGCTCAAAAACAAAAGGATTCAACAAGGTTAGGGAGGGTAGGCATTAACCAGCTAAACATCAACACAACATAGCTATTAGCAGGAAAACCCTGTGTAAATGTCCAATATAATCACCAACGGTATTAATCATACATGTGACTAAACCAAAGAATTATTATATGATCGGCGCTCAAAACCTAGAAATTATCGAAAAATCTCACAAATTTCACATAAACCTGGTTGATACGGCAACACATTCCTGCGGACTCATACTAAAGATTCATCAAAATGGCTTACGACTTCGTATATCCCGCGAACAAGTACTACAAACTATTACCAACTTTGCTCACAACACCAAATATACTGCCGACTCATCCTGGTCACGGCACCAAATGTCGTTACTTATTAGGGTCAAACAAGCAACAACATATATTGACTTCAGTCAATTACAAAAATTACTAATTACCAGATTTGTTTAAGAGAACTCAAGACCCTTTCTCTACATAAAGAAACTCATTGCGTTGTGTTACAATGACAAAAGGACATACTATATTCTATTGAGCTTTTTCTCCCCAATTATTACTTACTAGTTTCATATGAAGTTCTTGCCGAGTTCAGATTACAATAGGCACAGGTAAACCACGATACCACATATATATATTTAATTTTACCCAGTCACGGAATCCCACGCACAGATATGCATATCCCTAGCGATTTATCCCATCCAATGTAAATAAATAATATATAATACTTATCCAAACATCGGTTGACTAATTCATCCACTTCATTAAATGCTGGGAAGGAACGGCATCGTTAATCAAAGTGAAACCCTCCTCACTCTGATTAAGTTCTCCAAAAACCACACTACATACGTTGAGAAGTGACAGGCAGCAACTGTCCCGACTTACCTCTGCTGCCTCTGTCGTAAAAATAATGCGTTCGCTCATTTTCCCAAGTCACGACTTCCACTTCGTTCGCTCACGACAAAAGAAATAACAAAACGAACGAAACCAGCTATTCAACACAAACCGAACAAAACTATCAAACAACTTATATCGCATTGTTAACCACTTATACAAGTATTCACAAGACAATATTCCTTCGTAACAATGCTTATTACAATTAAATATAAACAAAACCTTCATTTGTACAAAAACCAGCACATTTCCACTTAACGCAATGTAATATAAAAGAAAATTTTTCATATAAAATATGAACACAGATATCCAATAACCACTGATTTTACATGTCGTTATTGTAAGTAACGACATTTACACTTGTCATGCTAATGAACTGACTTCATTATATTTATATATTTAAGAGAAATTTCATAATAATTAAGGATTCTTCACAAAATTTTCAGGTGCACACCAGCAAAGGCTTTTTTATAGTCCACAAATGCCATCAGAAGTAGATTTCTATGTTCTATGCATTGTTGTACGTCTCAAAAAAAAAAATGGTCATTGCCACTTCTACCTTTTCTAAATCCTGCTTGTTCATCTCTCATCTTTTCATCAATCTTTCTCACTATTCTCTTTAGTATAAGCATACTATATATTTTCATGACAACTGACGAAAGACAAATGTCTCTGTACGTGGTATTACCGTTCAAGGATTTTTGGATGCAATTTTGGATTTAATATCTTATTTGTAGCTGAGCTCTATTGGGAATATCTTTGGTAAAGCAACCAATAGAAGTATCTTCAACTTGAGCGTAAGTGACAATGAACATTGAAACACTGATCTCAAAGATGACGCATAGTATCTGGTTCTAAGTAAAAGTTCAGTAGAATCCTTGGTTAATTGCTTTCGCAAGATTCAAAATACAAGCTGAGCTTATGACATGTTATGGGTATATATATATATATATATATATATATGTATGTATGTATATAAATAAATAAATAAATAAATATGTATATATATATATATATATATACATACATATATATATATATATATATATATGTATGTATGTATGAACATATATCAAAGCACACGTGATTTTAATTAATGTAAATATCACCCATGAAATGCATTTAATACCGAATTCTATCTTGGGAATACATATCCACTTGGAATTCATTTTATGGTAACAGCTTCTGGCCAGGTGGTGATTCGAACCACCACCTGTACGGCTTGAAACTATGCTGGCAGGGACCCTACCGACTCGGCTATCAAGAGAGACTAAAAGTTTATGACAAGTCCCCCTACATATTCCTGTCGAATTCAGGATTTTGTTCATAGACTTGAAATAGACCTATCTCCACCATGATAGCTGAATCGTGAGTTTGCAACACGTGGTTATTTTAATGAAAACATGTATCACAAGCACACGTGATTTTAATTAATGTAAATATCACCCACGAAATGCATTTAATACCCAATTCTATCTTGGGAATACATATCCACTTGGAATTCATTTTATGGCAACAGCTTCTGGCCGGGTGGTGATTCGAACCACCACCTGTACGGCTTGAAACTATGCTGGCAGGAACCCTACCGACTCGGCTATCAAGAGAGACTAAAAGTTTATGACAAGTGCCCCTACATATTCCTATCGAATTCAGGATTTTGTTCATAGACTTGAAATAGACCCATCTCCACGATGATAGCTGAATCGTGAGTTTGCAACACGTGGTTATTTTAATGAACATATATCACAAGCACACGTGATTTTAATTAATGTAAATATCACCCACGAAATGCATTTAATACCGAATTCTATCTTGGGAATACATATCCACTTGGAATTCATTTTATGGTAATAGCTTCTGGCCGGGTGGTGATTCGAACCACCACCTGTACGGCTTGAAACTATGCTGGCAGGGACCCTACCGACTCGGCTATCAAGAGAGACTAAAAGTTTATGACAAGTCGCCCTACATATTCCTGTCGAATTCAGGATTCTGTTCATAGACTTGAAATAGACCCATCTCCACCATGATAGCTGAATCGTGAGTTTGCAACACGTGGTTATTTTAATGAACATATATCACAAGCACACGTGATTTTAATTAATGTAAATATCCCCCACGAAATGCATTTAATACCGAATTCTATCTTGGGAATACATATCCACTTGGAATTCAAGTCTATGAACAGAATCCTGAATTCGACAGGAATATGTAGGGGGACTTGTCATAAACTTTTAGTCTCTCTTGATAGCCGAGTCGGTAGGGTCCCTGCCAGCATAGTTGGTGTTGAATATTTATATGGTTTAAAAACATTTCACTATGCCATGGTTGTTAAAATAACACAAAAGTATCATCAATATATATTCTATAATACACTGGCTTAAAAATGTCTGGACAACTATTTAAAAAATTTTCTTCAAAAGAGGACATCAACATATTTGCAAACAAGGGTCCTAACGGGGAACCCATGCCAACTCCATCGACCTGCGAGTAGAGTTGGCCATTAAAAACAAACATGGAGTCTTGCACAGCAAGCTCAAGAAAAGTCTTAAAATAATGTCTGTTAAAATCATGAAAAATAATTTGGTCGTCATTAAAATTTTATCTAAAATAATATTAATCGTTTCATTTAGTGGCACATTTGTAAAAAGAGATTCTACATCAAAACTTGTCATATGTAGATCACCATCTTATAAAACTATTTGTTGCTGAAACTTATAGCCATTTTTTAGTGAGAACTGGTTGCTTGAGAAATTACTAAGAGACAAGGTGTTTTGATATTTTATAAGATGGGTTGTTATAGGCTGCCATAATGGGTCTAATTATTATAATAGGAACTCCTTCCTTATGTATCTTTGGTAGTCCATATAGAATGCTAAAAGAAGAAACGGTCACAAAAAGTTTTTGGGACGTAGTTTCATAAAAAATACCTTCATTTTTTAGTTTCCTCAAAAATCTGTTAATTTTGTCTTCTCTTTTGTAAATGTCCAAAAAATTTGGTCCACCATGTAACTTATATTTAGTTTGGTCTGCAAGAATATTATTAACCTTATCAATATAGTCGGTTTTATTGAGCAGCACAACACCTTTACCCTTATCTGGTTGACAAATAACCAAACTATCTCGTTTGCCCAATTTTTTCAAGATACTCAAATCCTCCTTCCTGAAAAACGGTGTCCAAGACACTCTCAACTTAGTGTAAGTTTTATGTAAAAGAAAAGACAGCTTATGTTGCAAACCACTTAGGTCATTGATCAAATTTAAGCCCTTGAGTCGTTGAAAAAGCATTTCGAAAGGAAAGTAGAAGTCTGCATACTTAGGTCTGTAGGAGGGTAAATTGAAGTCCTAGCCAAATGATAACAAAAACTCTTCTCTTTTGAAGAGAACATAGTTAGATAGATTAAAAGTACAACAGCTTCTCTTATTAAAATTAGGAGTAACAACACCTAGTGCTTTCAGTTTCTTTTGATGACGTAGTTGTACAGATGAGACATAATTGTTTACAAAATCAGTAAAAAGTTTCTGATAAATAAAACGGTTAATAATAGATAAATCCTGAAAAAGTTGTTCTCGTAGGCGACAAACATTAGTACTTGTATTTTCAATAAGTTTCTGCTTCGTCTCAATCTCCTTCATAAGTAGTTCAACCAAGGCATTTTTGTAAAATTCGGTGTGATATAACGAGGTCTTGTAGAGCCTGAACCTAACAAACTTTGGGTGTACTCCATTTAAAAGACAATACTGAAAGAAATCTAAATCACACTTGGCTTTTTCTTCTCTCAAAGTCGATTTCTCCAATTTTCTCGAGGTGGCCAGGGTCACTGGTGGATAGCGATGTTGGAGGAGTTGCGAAAAGTGCTGAAAACGACGACATCTCAGCCTAAACGCGAAGAAAAAGACGAAAAGAAGTCGATGCAACATCACGGACGTATCAAAGGATTACAGGTGAAGTTCCTATATATGGTGTGCAGCAGGGTCCAAAAACACATCAGTAAAGAGGCCATAATTTATTTAGGAGACGTTTCGAACATTGCAATGTTCATTATCAATCTGTAAAAGATATAGATATAAAATTCCTAATCTTTGTACAATAATTTAAAACAAAATAGTAAAAGAGTATTAAAACATTATAGATTTTTTAACATAAAATCGTAATAAACTAAAACAGTAAAACACAAGAGACCCAGTGCTCACCAAACCATCCATAGGACAAGGTGTAGAACGAATGATTAAAAATTGTTATCCACCTACGACTTTAGTTATGCTAAGAAAAGAGGAGAGGCAGAGATATTAGAGTTTAAACAAGGAACAAGACGTTTGATATATAATGACTCAAGGGTAGTTAAAAATTCGCTATGTTTTGTCCCACCAATAATTGAAAAGTGTTTTTTGTTTACTTGGATTTTGCAAGTGGTGGCATGATTCCTTATATTAGAAAATTCTGGGTTACCAAGTCTCTGACCCGTTCTAAAGCTGTATCCCATATGGCTACAGTATCTCATCTGCAACAACCTTCGGCAAGATCCAACATAGATACCGGGACATCCCGGGCACTTGAATTTATAAATGATGTTGGACCTCATAAAGGTCTGCAGTTTGTCTTTGTAGCCAAAATATACATTAATTTTGAGTGGATTGATTGAGATTAGTTGGATGTTGAGGCAGCCGAACTCTTTTTCTATTAATCTTTCAAGTTTGATGGAAAACTTGTTGTCAGATAAGTAAGGAATAGTAGCGAAAATATTTTTCTTTTCGACATTATACGAAGGTACTGTAGTGGAAAAAATGTCGCAAGAGGAGCTTGGTAATAACCTTATGAACCATACTTTCAGGGTAAGAGTTTGCTTGAAAAAATTAACCAAAAATAAAATATCACTATGAAAGAGTGTCCAGCTTGAGGAATAGCGCAGAGCCCTATAAACAAGTGTGTATATAACATTTAGTTTAAAATTTAAAAAAGAAACAGGAACTATAAAATTTATTGGCAAGTCCAGTGTATGTCTTTTTCGATACACAGTTGTTATAATTTCACCATTGTCTCTACTCACGTTAATGTCTAAAAAGGTAGAGAGTTGTTGTTCTCTTTTTCTATAGTGAACTTCATATTTTGGTGTTGAATATTCATATGGTTTAAAAACATTTCACTATGCCATGGTTGTTTAAATAACACAAAAGTATCATCAACATATCTTCTATAATACACTGGCTTAAAAATGTCTGGACAACTATTTAAATTTTTTCTTCAAAAGAGGACAAACATATTGGCAAACAAGGGTCCTAACGGGGAACCCATGCCAACTCCATCGACCTGCGAGTAGAGTTGGCCATTAAAAACAAACATGGAGTCTTGCACAGCAAACTCAAGAAAAGTCTTAAAATAATGTCTGTTAAAACCATGAAAAATAATTTGGTCGTCATGAAAATTTTATCTAAAATAATATTAATCGTTTCATTTAGTGGCACATTTGTAAAAAGAGATTCTACATCAAAACTTGTCATATGTAGATCACCATCTTATAAAACTATTTGTTGCTGAAACTTATAGCCATTTTTTAGTGAAAACTGGTTGCTTGAGAAATTACTAATTAAAGAGACAAGGTGTTTTGATATTTTATAAGACGGGTTGTTATAGGCTGCCATAATGGGTCTAATTATTCTAATAGGAACTCCTTCCTTATGTATCTTTGGTAGTCCATATAGAATGCTAAAAGAAGAACCTGTCACAAAAAGTTTTTGGTACGTAGTTTCATTTAAGATACCTTCATTTTTTAGTTTCCTCATAAATCTGTTAATTTTGTCTTCTCCTTTGTAAATGTCCAAAAAATTTGGTTCACCATGTAACTTAAATTTAGTTCGGTCTGCAAGAATATTATTAACCTTATCAATATAGTCGGTTTTATTGAGCAGTACAACACCATTACCCTTATCTGGTTGATAAATAACCAAACTATCTCGTTTGCCCAATTTTTTCAAGATACTCAAATCCTCCTTCCTGAATCACGGTGTCCAAGACACTCTCAACTTAGTGTTAGTTTTATGTAAAAGAAAAGACAATTTATGTTGCAAACCACTTAGGTCATTGATCAAATTTAAGCCCTTGAGTCGTTGAAAAAGCATTTCGAAAGGAAAGTAGAAGTCTGCATACTTAGGTCTGTAGGAGGGTAAATTGAAGTCCTAGCCAAATGATAACAAAAACTGTTCTCTTTTGGAGAGAACATAGTTAGATTAAAAATACAACAGTTTCTCTTATTAAAATTAGGAGTAACAACACCTAGTGCTTTCAGTTTCTTTTGATGACGTAGTTGTACAGATGAGACATAATTGTTTACAAAATCATTAAAAAGTTTCTGATAAATAAAACGGTCAATAATATATAAATCCTGAAAAAGTTGTTCTCGTAGGCGACAAACATTAGTACTTGTATTTTCAATAAGTTTCTGCTTCGTCTCAATCTCCTTCATAAGTAGTTCGTCCAAGGCCTTTTTGTAAAATTCGGTGTGATATAACGAGGTCTTGTAGAGCCTGAACCTAACAAACTTTGGGTGTACTCCATTTAAAAGACAATACTGCAAGAAATCCAAATCACACTTGGCTTTTTCTTCTCTCAAAGTCGATTTCTCCAATTTTCTCGAGGTGGCCAGGGTCACTGGTGGATAGCGATGTTGGAGGAGTTGCGAAAAGTGTTGAAAACGACGACATCTCAGCCTAAACGCGAAGAGAAAGACGAAAAGAAGTCGATGCAACACCACGGACGTATCAAAGGATTACAGGTGAAGTTCCTATATAAGGTGTGCAGCAGGGTCCAAAAACACATCAGTAAAGAGGCCATAATTTATTTAGGAGACGTTTCGAACATTGCAATGTTCATTATCAATCTGTAAAAGATAGATATAAAATTCCTAAACCTTGTACAATAATTCAAAACAAAATAGTAAAAGAGTATTAAAACATTATAGATTTTATAACATAAAATCGCAAAAAACTAAACCAGTAAAACACAAGAGACCCAGTGCTCACCAGACCATCCATAGGAAAAGGTGAAGAACGAATGAGTAAAAATTGTTACCCACCTACGACTTCAGTTATGCTAAGAAAAGAGGAGAGGCAGAGATATTAGAGTTTAAACAAGGAACAAGACGCTTGATATATAATGACTCAAGGGTAGTTAAAAATTCGCTATGTTTTGTCCCACCAATAACTGAAAAGTGTTTTTTGTTTACTTGGATTTTGCAAGTGGTGGCATGATTCCTTATATTAGAAAATTCTGGGTTACCAAGTCTCTGACCCGTTCTAAAGCTGTATCCCATATGGCTACAGTATCTCACCTGCAACAACCTTCGGCAAGATCCAACATAGATACCGTGACATCCCGGGCACTTGAATTTATAAATGATGTTGGACCTCATAAAGGTCTGCAGTTTGTCTTTGTAGCCAAAAAATACATTAATTTTGAGTGGATTGATTGGGATTAGTTGGATGTTGAGGCATCCGAACTCTTTTTCTATTATTCTTTTAAGTTTGATGGAAAACCTGTTGTCAGATAAGTAAGGAATAGTAGCGAAAATATTTTTCTTTTCGACATTATATGAAGGTACTGTAGTGGAAAAATGTCGTAAGAGGAGCTTGTTAATAACCTTATGAACCATACTTTCAGGGTATGAGTTTTGCTTGAAAAAATTAACCAAAAATAAAATCTCCCTATGAAAGAGTGACCAACTTGAGGAATAGCGCAGAGCCCTATAAACAAGTGTGTATATACCATTTAGTTTACAATAAAAAAAAAAAAAAACAGGAACTATAAAAATTTTTGACAAGTCCAGTGTATGTCTTTTTCCGATACACAGTTGTTATGATTTCACCATTGTCTCTGCTTACGTTAATGTCTAAAAAAGGTAGAGAGTTGTTGTTCTCTTTTTCTATAGTGAACTTAATATTTTTGTGTTGAATATTTATATGGTTTAAAAACATTTCACTATATATATATATATATATATATATATATATATATATATATATATATATATATATATATATATATATATATATATATATATATATATATATATATATATATATATATATATATAACTGTGTGTGTGTATGTGTGTGTGCATGAGTATGTGTACATATTGTTTTTGTCGCCATTATTGTTAATTTAGTTTTTAACTATGATGTATCTTTTTATTACCATTATTCTTACGCTCTATAGAGAAATTGAGCGAAATCAGGGACAAGTACGTCCTAGACTTCGCTAATGTCGTCTGCTGTATTGCAATATTCGTGGTCTTCGTGCAAATATTCAAGTTATTACAGTTCCGTCCAGAAAATATGATATTCTTGTGTGTTCAGAGTTTCTTTTCGCTAATATGAGGAACACATCGAAGCTCCTTATAACTGGTTTTAATAAATCAATAAATTGGAAAAGGGATGCTATTACTACGGCCAGGGAAATGACGGTCTCTTTTAGGACAGAGTAACCTGTTTCTCGTAATGAATGTGGATGTCATGAGATTTAGGTAATAAAAGTCTGTGGTAAGCATAACAACTTCTATTTATATTTAATCTACCGGATTCCAGACATGGGTGATTCTCTCTTCGATTATATTTTTACTATTATGAGTAGGATGCAATGATTTCAATGGTCACCTTAGGGAGTGGCTAAATTGTGTTTCTCCTACTGATCGCCATGGTTTAAGAGCTTTGAATTTACTTTTGAATCAAGCTTTGAGCAAATCATTAGTGAAGCTACTAAGAGATCTGGTAACTGCTTGTTGTTTACACCGACTCCCTTGGTGCATTGATTTCATTATTAGTGTAGACTGTGCAACCTGTCCCTCATGCAAGATTTATATTAAATCTGAAGCAGACTTGAATTGCATTTTGAGTAATCTTTTGGTCTTGAATTGGTCAAAATTGTATAGGGGTTTCATGCTGATTTTGTATGGAATGAAATTCTAGTCAACATAATTAATAGGCGTAACAATTCTCGTGTTCAAAGGTACCGAAGGGAGATCAAACTATGGTTCAGTGATGATTGTTAGACGGGCTTATTTTGAGAATCCGGAGGGCTATCATCTTTGGAAGGATAACAGATCGGAACTGATTGGAGTAATGAGAAAGATGCCCTTCCTCATTCCAGTTTTCCTGAGGCTGAACTAACTAGTTTAGCTTTTCGATCTCGTGAAATTAACTCTGTTGATAGACCTTAATGCTTACGGAGGTGTAGACCTAAATGGCTTTTTCCTTTGTTCTTTTCATAAAGACAGCAGATTACCTAGCTCCATAGTTTTCTGTTATTTTGCGCAAGTTATTAAGAAGAGAAACATATAGTACTTATTGTAGAATTAGTAATGTTACTCCATTATGTAAATGTGTTTGTGGTAGCTCGAGTCCAACTGATTACCGCCCAATTTCCATAACTTCCATATTATATAAAGTTTTTAACGTTTTTTGGCAAAAAGTCTTTTTAGCTTTGATGGAGGAAATCAACTGTTCCCTACTTGACAATTTGGCTTTTGTAAAGGCTTTGAGGCTTGTGATGCCCTTCTTAAAATCTCTAATGCTGTAGAGAAATCCCTTAAATTTGGTATGAAAATTCCTATGATTGAGCTTGATTTTACTGTTGCCTTTGACCGTGTTAATCGTGAGGCATTTGTTTTAAGACTCAAACAGTTTGGAATGGGTTGGTAGTTTCTTATCATTATTAGAGAACTTTTAGGTAATAGATTAAAAAGAAGTAGTATTGATCAGCATCATATTGGGTATAGGAATGTGATATTTGTGTAGCTATTGATTCTATCCATCTAGAAGTATTGTAAACGTTTTAAAGGCTGTAAAAGAAAAGATATGCCGATAATATGAGGTTTCAGAAGGCGTTGTAAAAGCTGTAGAGGCTGTGCAATGAGTGCAAGTGGTATTATAGCCAGTTATTTATGTCCTATAGAAGTGCTATGAACATTGTGAAGGCCGTCTGAGGAAAGAACTTCCAGTGATTTTATCCTTCTTGAGGCCCATTACTTTTCATACTATATACACATGACACGTAGTTTGTCCACGAAAACATGTTCGCTGCATAAGTAGATGATGCTATTTTCTTTATATTAATTCTATCTCCTGAATGAAGATTAGTTGGCTGAATTCCTAAATAGTGATCTAGCTAAAATTAGTGCATGGTGCAAATTATGGGTAATGAAGTTGAATCCTAACAAAACTCTAAGTATGATTGTATATAAGTCAAGGAGAATTGCTCCTCAACATCCGAATTTCAGCATTTCGATCCCAAGTATGAGGTAGAAATTTATTTCTATTTTAGCACGATATTGTGTTGATATCTATCCATATTGACTCATTAGGGGAGATTTGATTGAATTACTATCAATTGTGTCACCTGGTGGACCAGGAAGTCGGGGAAAACTCGCTGGTAAGAGACTGATGTCTTGCCAGGTAAATGCTGAACTGCAGATTAGCAGTTAGGTTCTGACTTTTTTTATGGCTTCTAGCAGCATAGTTGGAAGCGACCTGGTCTTTCATTAGAAGGGCCTAGGGTTCGATCCCCAGTATGAGGTAAAAATTTATTTCTATTTGAACAAGATATTGTGTTGATACTTATCCATTTCTTACTCTTATTAACGCCTGTATACATACAAATACACACACATCAGTGTATATATACACATATATATTTGTATATATATATTTATATAAAAGTATATATATACAGTATATATATATATATACATATATATATATATATATATATATATATGTATGTATGTATATATATATATATATATATATATATATATATATATATATATATATATATATATATATATATATATATATATATATATATATATATATATATATGTATGTTCCATTGCTGAAAAATATTAAACATTTAGTACGAGTTCACTCTCTCTCTCTCTCTCTCTCTCTCTCTCTCTCTCTCTCTCTCTCTCTCTCTCTCTCTCTCTCTCTCTCTCTCTCTCTCTCTGAAGTAATAGCATAATTAAACAAGCATTATTGATAATAAAATAGCTGGGACGATGCGTATAAATAAGAATACATAAATTTGTTATCGAACATAAACTACAATATCCTTTCTTTGAAAGTAAAATGTCAAATTATAAATATTTTTCTTGAACACAATTATCTAGCTACAGGAGTGCTGAAATGTCCTCACTTACAGATAAGATATTGACGATCATTGTTATATAAAAGAAAAGAATACCAATAATAGGATAATTAGAGTGATATAGTGTAGATTATCTTAGATAATGGTTTAAGTATTGTTAAAAAGATTGAGTGCTAACTTTAGCACAGTTTCTTATTTTTACTGTGTAAAATATAATTCGGTATTACCGTGAGATTTCAGACGCTATCACGCTGCCAGGAGAATTTTACACACATATTGTATAGTACAGACATAGGAGTCTATGTTGGAAATTCACAGTTGATAAAGAAATAAAAGATAGCCGAACGCAATATGTTCTGGTTAGTTGTGGATCTTGATTTCCTTTGTTGAAAAACTCTAACCCCAACGTAGAATCATTTCCTTGTAGAAAAAGATTTGGTAGTGGAACTAATTTTTAGAGAGGATGAGCATATATCAGATTTTTTTTTTTTTTGTAAGCTAACGTATATTCTAGCTTCTTAACCACTAAAGAAGTAATAATTATAATGTTTTTAGCAAAGAATTAGTTGGAAGTGAAGCTGCTAATTTTTGTCAAGTATTCCTAATTTTTTATAGTATTTTTGCATCTATACATGGCATATTAGAATGATAACATAAAAAAATAGATGTGCAATAGTGTTAGATTTCCCTAGATACCAGCTGAATTTTAATCTGATTTCATCTTTTATTTATTCTTTTTAGATGTCTGGCTATGCTTTTACATTTGTGGAAGCAAATAACTTAAGCAATAGATATACATCTTAAGTCAAAAGTAACTGAAGTTAACTGGGTGTTATCTTGTAAAACACTGGACAAGGTTATCAAGGCTAAAAATATGCAGTTGGTAAACATTCACTATGAAAAGCATTACATAAATAGTTTGATATTCAGAAATTGACGAAAATTCCAAAAGTTGTACCATCTACCGAAAGATAAACATGAGTCGCTCAAGTTTGAATGTAGTTGCAAAAGCCATTGTCAAAGTGTCTAATTATATTTTCTTCATTTTAGTATTTTTCTTTCTCTTATAAAAAGGTACCAATATCTTTAACGAAATAAGCTGAAATATCTATTTTCCTTCAGGGGGTTCTGCACGGAAATATCAAATTTAATTTTGACGAAGACTTGATTAACTCTTGAAGAAATTTTGATTGAAATCGTTTAACCATGGCTCCGACTTTAATGAGTTAGCAGATCGAGATGCTTGACTAACATGAAGTTAATTAACTCTATAGTCAAAACCTACTATACTGCATTCATAGGATGATTCAACATAGTTAAACTTTTGAGTCCATTGTTTTATTATTTTCAAGCTCGTGGTGACCAATGCCACTGATGTAATATATTTTTTGGGCTCAAGCCATGTCGTCCTGATGGAAGTTCCTATAGGGTATATTACAACTACGGCGATATTCCCAGAGAATTTACCTTAAGGTACCAGAATTCTAACTCCTGGAGCGAATATCCCTCGTGAAAGGGATATCGCGACATATCAGAGGACGTATTCTTGACACGCCACATGGCAATCTGCACCCCGAACAGAGATTTCGTATCGCAGGGGGCAATTAGCAAGAAACGAATTCGGGAAAGAAAAAGGGGGAGCCGCTCCCAAGGCTCCCTATCTCCCGTTTCGTAAGCGTGCCTGGCGCCAATCCTGGCGCCATCTGTATTCCTTTTGGCGTAGCTTAACAACTCGGTGTTTTTTCCTGTGTTTCTCGCAAATCTTGGATTTATTCTGCTTTTCATGGCTTGTCCATCTTCGTCGGCCTCTGGTAAATTGAGTATCATGTCTTTTATGTATAAATGTAGGCTCTTGGTAAATTTTTAAGTGATTAATAGGTTTAATCTTTGTTACAAGAGCCGTAGCCTACCGGAGGCGTCATGGACGCTGTCGCTCGCTAGGTATAAGTTTAGTTAGTCAGAGCGACATTCCCGGTTGTTTTGCTTTAATAAATTTCAGCTATTTAGCATTACATAGGATTTCCTTTCGTGCTTAGTATTTTTTGGCGAAGTATTCGCCATTCTGGCCTACGCTAGGCCATGTAGCCTAGTCGTTTGGTCCTAGTACTTCATGCATGATTTTGGTTTTTCCGAGTGTATTAAAATTTTATTGAAGCTTTAGGCTATGTTTTATACATTTAAGATTATGTGGAATATTTCCAGGATAGTATACGAGTGAGTTTCGGTGATTTAGGTAATCGATTCTCTTGGTGCCTAGGCTAAGTTGCTTATGGAGCCTTAGTATACTTTCTCATACTCCCCAGTTGCTTTCTTTTCTTCGGAGAAGGTATGCAATCCCTTTCCCTCTATTTAAGCCTTAGGCTTATCCCTAAGTGGTTTATCTGAATTAATTTTCGATAAAACTATACTCGGGTGTTACTGTACATTCCTGTTCCAGTAAGTCTGGTTCAAAGAGGGACAGAACAACAGAGTTTTTTAGTCTGAGTCTGTGTTTGTCTGGCTTGGGGTAGAGTCTCCCTCGCTGGCCTGACACAGACATAGGTGGCTTAGCCTCCTTAGGTCACTACCGAAAGTTTCTGTACGAGATGATTCCTTCTTTTGTGATCTACCAGACTAGTCCTTGTTGCTGTTCTCGGGGGAGGATAAGATTCTTTCCCTGGGAGTAGCAACACCTTCCTTGCTTTGGTGCTCTGGGAGCTGGCAAGTATTGCTGGCCTCCCCCCCTGGATCTCCCTTAGGCTAAGATAAGTTTCTTGGCTGCGGGTGATCCGTCACTAAAGCAAGGTTGGTAGGACCCTCTTTTGTCCCTTCCCCCTCTATCTCCGTAATGGCCTAGCCATTACAGTACTGTACGTCATTCTACATCTGGACCTAAAATAGGTTAGGATATGGAATTGACTCAGTCCCTTACCGGCCGGCAGAGCTGCCGGCCGGCAAGGGTCTTCTGTTTTGAGTGCTGCCCGGACCTCCCTTGGTCCCTCATCCATGCTGGCTGCAGAGTCAGACGGCATTAGTCAGGAAGCCTGAATTAGATTCTCCCCTTCCTTATATGCACTCTTTCGGATTGCCGGGCTTGGAGGTAGTGTACACTCTTATCCCGGCATCTATTCTGTTTTTCTTCTAGTGCTGTACCCGACCCGGCTGCCGGCCTATGAGGCCGGCAGCCGGGCGGTTGTAGTCCTCTGGTTCTTTTGCTGCCAGCTGGCATTGGTCCTGTACCTTTGCCGGCCGGCTTATGTCAACTCTTGTCTGCCGGTCACGAAGAGCGTGGCCGGCAGCCGGGTACTACCTGTGCCGGCCGACATTGGCTGTTGCCGGCCGGCAGTTACTGCCGGCCGGCAAATGCATTTGAACCAGCGTTCTGCCGCCTTATAGCTGTTAAGTAGTATACTTTAAAGCTAGTTATGGTGTGACTTGCCGGCCGGGACATAACCTCCTATACTGTACCAGTATTCTTCAGTATAACATATACTGTAAGAAGAAAACTATAGTATGGGTTTTTGTACAGCACTATGTGTTCTAACACTTTTGTGTTTTCTTGCACAGCCCTTTGCTGTTGCCCTACAGATAGGAAAGTGAGTTCTTTCCTGTCTATTATCCAGGATCTTAAAATCATTCCTTAGGTGTGAGCTCCACCTGTTTCCTCTGGAAACTTTGCATTGGTTATTTTAGAAGAGATTAACCATTTGATTTTATTATCTGGAAGGCTGCAACAAAGGGTTGTGAGGGAAACACAAGTGTGTGTCTTTCCTTTCTGAATTGTTATGCTATACTATGCATATCCAGTGATACATAGTTCCCTTGATACTCATGGAAATTTCTTCTCTTTACTGGAGGACCCTCCAAAGTGCGGAAGTGTTTTCTGCAACGTCCGCAGCAAGAACCTCTGCGGACATGAGTTTTGTAGGAGACACGCAGCATGCGCTGTCTCCAAGGATGATCTCCAGTGTTGGGACCCTCAGGTATGTACTGTGTGCACTAACCTGATTACTGAGGCCTTTGATTCCCCTAGGACGGCGGAATCAAGGGATAAAGCAAGGGAGAAGCTTCGTACCTGGGTAAGGGGCTTCCAAAAGAACACCTCTGGCCCTTATCTTCCAAGTGAGAAGATGAGGGCGTATCTTTTCCCTAAGGCATCAGCTGATGCTGTGATTCCCCAGCCTCAAGAGGAGATCCCCCAAGCTCAGATCCAGGTGGATGCTGAGGTCCCGGTCGCAATGCAAGACATCTAGTTAGATGACAGGATGTCTGACGTGGACAAGCGTCTGGAGGAAGACCTCCTGGCAGAGGGCCAGGATGAAGTTCAAGCCCCAGACGTTGTAGAGGAAGAGGTCGACGAGGTGTTGGCTACTCCGGTTCAGATTCCGGAGCCTATTCCCTCAACATCGGCCGGTCTCCCAGTAGAGCTGGGACAGGCCCTCTCTTCTATTGTTGGAATGATCCAACAAATGCAGAAGGAGAATCAGGAGAAGGCGGCTGCAATGGAACTGCGATGCAGTGCCTTGCAGAATCACAAGTGTCCCAGAAAAGGCTCAATGTGAAAGACCTTCTCTTGTGCTTAGATGCTAACCCATGGATGTATGCTGAGCACATGCCGATGACGACTGGAAAGATCGTCATCTCGGATAAGCTGGGCTCAGTTCCCCTAGAGGAGGTGGAATTCTGGCCCAGCAAGGCATCATATCCGGACTGTTATGTCCGGCTGAGGAAGGAACCAGCTTCAAAGGAGGAGACAGAGCCGAAGGAGGTCATAGTGATGGACCATGCTAAGGCTCAAGCTCTACTTTCATCCTCGATGAAAGAGAGGGGCTTCTCTAACTCAAAGGTAGCTGCATTGAGCAAGAAGCTCCCTTCCTTTGTGTCCTCTCCTGCTAGAGCCTTCCCCTTTTTACAAAAAGGGTTTTCGGCTGTACTAAAAGCAGTCGAAGCCGGCAAGCCTTGCCCCTTTCTGGAGGAGTGTAAACCCTTGTCGCTGGCCCTGCCTATGGACCACAAAGACTGGAAGGACGTCCATCTTACGTTCTCAGTTGGAAAGTTGGAGGCTGATATCGCCGGACGGCAGTTCGGCGAGGACCTCCCCAAGCTTTCTGACTTTCTTTTGCGAAGAGAGTTCGAGACAAAAGAAAGACTGGCTGCCTCAATGTCTCTTCACACTACTCTTGAGACGATGGCAAGTGACCTCAAGGTCCATGAAATGTTCATGGTGGTGGCCAAGACTCATCTGGCCACAGTGACGAAGGACCATTATGGCTTCGTCAAGGCGAGGAGAGCTTGCAGGAAGTTCGTGTTCACCTCGGCTACGGTGAGGCACGAGCCAAGGAAACTAATATCCTCCAACATTTGGGGAAAAGACCTTTTCCCTACCGATTTGGTCAAAGAAGTTGTTGATAAGGCAGCCTTGGAGAATAGAAACCTTCTCCAGAAGTGGGGCCTGGCTATCAAAAGAAAGTCTTCCCCGGATGAGGGTCCTCAACCAAAGAGGAAGACTATGAGGACTAGGCTACCGTCTCAGCCAGCCAAGCCCTTTAGAAAGCAACAGCAACTGCAATTGCCATTGCCTCCAGTGCCACAGATGGTGGCACAAACCCCGACCACTTTTCAGTGGGTACCCCAGGCTGTGTCGAAACAGTCCAAGGCATTCACCCCAACGTTCGAAGGGCAGTCTTCTTCCTTTCGAGCAAAGCCTAGAGGAGCAGCCAGAGGCTCGTCTAGGCGCCCCTCAAGGGGAAGGGCATTCAGGGGTGGTCATGGTCAGGGAGGCAAGACCTCAGGACGGCAGTCCAAGTGAGATGATACCGGTAGGAGGGAGACTTCTGAAATTTTAGGATCGATGGACCTTCGATCCCTGGGATCACAGCCTACTCAAGAATGGACTGGGATGGAGCTGGTACAGCACTCCACCCCCGGGCCATCGGTTTTTCCAACACTCCACCCCCGTTCTTGAGGAGTACGTTCAAGAACTGTTGGAGAAAATTGTGATCCGAAAGGTGAAGTCCATCAAATTCCAAGGGAGGCTGTTTTGTGTTCCCAAGAAAGACTCGGAAAAGCTCAGAGTCATTCTGGACTTGTCGCCACTCAAAAAGTTCATAGTGAATTGCAAATTCAAAATGCTAACACTGCAACACATAAGGACCTTACTGCCCAAGAGGGCATACTCCGTCTCTATAGACTTGTCAGACGCCTATTGGCACATCCCAATCAGCCGTCGACTCTCCCCCTACCTAGGGTTCAGGCTACAACGAAGACTATACGCCTTCAGAGCCATGCCATTCGAGCTAAACATTGCCCCAAGGATTTTCACGAAGCTTGCGTGCGCAGCTTTCAAACAATTACGCCTAAAGGGAATTCAGGTAGTAGCCTACCTGGACGACTGGTTGGTGTGGGCAGCCTCCGAGACAGAATGCTTGCAAGCTTCCAGTCAAGTGATCCAGTTCCTAGAGTACCTAGGCTTCAAGATCAACAGAAAAAAGTCTCAACTTTCTCCATCTCAAAAGTTCCAGTGGCTGGGAATCCACTGGGACCTTTTGTCACACCGTTTCTCCATACCGGCGAAGAAAAGGAAGGAGATAGCGGGTTCTGTCAAGAGACTTCTAGATTCCGAAAGGATATCAAGACGCGAACAGGAGAGAGTACTGGGCTCTCTCCAGTTTGCTTCGGTGACAGACCCAGTGCTAAGAGCACAGCTAAAGTATGCAACCGGAGTTTGGAGAAGTTATGCATCAAACGCGCGAAGAGATCTGAGAAGACCAGTTCCACTTCGGCTACGTACTCTTCTCAGGCCTTGGTCCCAAGCCAGACATCTAAAGAAGTCGGTTCTTCTTCAGCCACCTCCCCCGTCGGTGACGATTCACTCAGACGCCTCGAAGGAGGGATGGGGAGGTCACTCTCATCGGAAAAAAAGTCCAGGGGACTTGGTCCAAGCTATTCAAGACCTTTCACATAAACTTTCTAGAAGCTATGGCAGTGCTCCTTACCTTAAAGAGAGTCTCCCCGCGTCACTCGATCAACATAAGGTTGGTGATTGACAGCGAGGTAGTTGTGAGATGCTTGAATCGACAAGGATCGAGGTCACCACCTCTCAACCAGGTGATGTTGGCCATTTTCCGATTGGCGGAAAAGAAGAAGTGGTACCTGTCGGCAGTTCACCTTCAAGGAGTCCGCAACGTAACAGCGGACGCTCTATCCAGGTTCAAACCGATAGAGTCGGAATGATCCTTAGACGCAGGATCATTCTCCTTCATTCTGAATCAAGTCCCAGAACTGCAGATAGACCTCTTTGCGACGAAAGACAACAAGAAGTTGCCCCTGTACGTGTCCCCGTACGAGGACCCCTTAGCGGAAGCAGTGGACGCGATGTACCTCAACTGGAACAGAGGGTCCAGGATTT
>NW_027171743.1:20000-22500 GCF_036898095.1 Palaemon carinicauda | reverse complement strand
GATTTCTGTTAAGTGTAAATTCGAGGAATATCGTGTGTTTGCGGGGGTTACTACATCAACACTTTAAAAAATGTTGTCCTTTTTCACGAACTCCTTTCCCATTTTTAGATAGGCTGGTTTGTTCAATATAACTATCCATTTCCTTTTATCTAGTTTACATTTAATTAAGTTTTGTATAACAATTTTATGGACGAATCTCATTTTGTTTTCATATCATTTTACTCTAAAGTGCTTCCTTCGTTTCACCTTGTTTTTACGGGCTACCTTAATGTTTATCTCCAAACAATTCAAAAACAATTGCCATTGAAACTCCATAACACATCGATTAAAATTGTTTAACCCTTTCCGATCACCCGGAGATCTCTACTCCGGTGAAAAGACAGTACCTGCTACTCCAAGTGGTCTGCTCAATGAATCACAATGACTATGAACCCTGCATGGACTCCTTGAAAATGTCTTATTATTAACAATTTAGTACGATTCAATTAATTTTTATGGTATCATTGGGAAGGTAAATCATTCTTCTTTTTCACTTTACTTTTTTAATAGACGTACTACAAATACTTATCACACAGGAAGATGAAACTTTTTGTTATAATTCAGAAAAACATTCGGAAATAGGAATTTTCCCGGTCATTAATTCCCAATAATACAGTTACCTTTTATTTTTTCATCGTACAAAGTTTTCACGCAAAAAGCTTATGCATCAGTGCCCATCTCGATGATTTAGTAAACTGATTTCGAGTTTATTTTCTCACGTTTCAAACAATTTTGTTAAGAAATCCAAATATCTAAGCGTAATTTGGCGACGTTCATTTCCTATCGAGGTCGCTTGCGCACTTCTCAGAAATACCAATGGATGGGTTGCCAGTTACCAAAATAGAAACAAATTACTTAAAATTGTTAAAACACATGATATAGTTGAAGGTTTAATTAGATTATGGTATATCAGGTAAAAATGATATAGAAATAAATAAAGAATTAACCATTAAAGGAAGATTAAATGAAGCTAATAAGGATTTTATGAGTATTTCTAACGATATGGCAACTTTAGAACATTCAGAGGTATTTTACAATCGGTGTCCGAATCCATACCATCCACGCAAAACACACCTATAGCAAATCCAGCCACCTATCTCTTCGACATGAGAGAGAGAGAGAGAGAGAGAGAGAGAGAGAGAGAGAGAGAGGGTCAAGCCGATGATACTTGTGCATTAGAATTACTGATTTTTATTGTATTTTTATATACATATAAGCAATTACTAAAAAGACATGTCATCTACCCTTTATCAGTTTTCATAATCGTATGAGACCTTCATACAGGATGACAGATTTCTACCCATATAGAAAAAAATAGTGTTTACATATCGAGTAGGAATGTGCGTAGAGCACAGTACATTGTGTTGTTTGTGGTTTATGGCGACACAAACACACATACCCACACACAGACAGACAGACAGACAGACACACACACACACACACACACACATATATATATATATATATATATATATATATATATATATATATATATATATATATATATATATATATATATAGCCTACTGTATATATGCATAATATATACAGACATATATATATATATATATATATATATATATATATATATATATATATATATATATATACATATATATATATATATAGCCTACTGTATGTATGCATAATATATACAGACATTTATATATAAGTAAATATACATACCGTGTATATGTATGTATATATATATATATATATATATATATATATATATATATATATATATATATATATATATATATATATATATATATATACTGTATGTATGCATAATATATACATACTCTATGTATGTATGTACATATGTAGGCCTATAGAATATATATATATATATATATATATATATATATATATATATATATATATATATATATATATATATATATATATATATATATATACACGTCTGTATATCTGATAGATCATATAACAGTTGTATACGGGTGCTTATATGAATGTGTATACCGTGTGATATTTCCCAATTTGCTCCTTATACAACAAAGTTTTGTAACTGTAGAATGTCAGATAAACAAACGACATTGCCATCAAATAGACATGTCTTTACTTGTAGACCAAAACACTTGAAGGAAGATGCAGCAATTATGGGATAATCCCACATAAATTCCACTGTGGATTATATTGGTCACTTTCGACCAAGAAAGGTCCAGCCCGAGATGTCCTTGGAACGGTTCACTATTCCTAGTCCAGGCCACTAATCACCTCGCTGACTTATCATTTTCTTCATATGGTTCCTTTCGTTGTTTCCATTCTACTGAATTATCGGCAAATATTTTATTTTACTGTTTAAATATTAGTCAAATCAAACATTGGGTGAGATTGTTTTTTAACACACTTTCCATCATAAAATTAAAACCAGTTATTGATAATATTCTCACAATAAAAATTGTAGGTTTGTACACACTTTTTTATACACAAGGTAT
>NW_027171743.1:12500-17500 GCF_036898095.1 Palaemon carinicauda | reverse complement strand
CGCTGATTACTTTTGGCTTTGTTATTTCTTCCAGCACATTTCTTTTTGCAAAACGACGGACAGTTTTAGTTGATGATGAATGGAACGTTGTAAGCATCGTCACATATCGTTTATCACGCCAACTAAGAACGTGATAGCGGTTACTCTTGCAAAATGACACGTGTTTACCAGGAGAGAGTTTTATCTTGCCTTTTTTTATATTATTTGGAAGTCCTGCCCGATTTGTTTGAATAGTCCCGGTCAGATGAATTTTTCGCAGCAATAGCTCTTTAGCTAACTGAAGATTGGTATATAGTCTATCAGTAAACACGTGGTATCCACTGGATTTCGTTGATTTTGTAACCATATCAACTAATTCCAGTATGATTCTAGTATTGAATTTATGGTTAGCATTGCCAAGAATGTCTGTCGTTGCTTTGCCATAATACGGTATTAGCGCTAAAACATATCCAGTCATTGAGCAGGCTATATCGTACACTTTTAGACCCCATTTTGTAGGTTTCATTGGATTATACATTTTGAATCCAATGCGACCTTTGAATGGGACAGTGGACTCATCGGCGGACAAATTAGCTCCTGGGTGATAATACTGAAGAAATCGAGGCATTACGTAATCTATCACTTGACGAACCTTTGCTCGCCGACCTTCAAAAATGTCATTAGATTCACTCGGAGGAGACACATGTAGGGCCCAGAAAATTTGTAAGAATCGTTTTCTGCTAAACACAGATTTTGTGAGTTCCCTGGAATCAACTTTTCTGGCACTAAAAATATCACTGATAGAGATCTTCCGAAGCAACCCAATTTGAATGAGCAATCAATGAAAGGCCATTACTTCTTTTGCTGTTACGTCCTTCCAGTCTTGCCAAACAGAATATTGCTGAAGAGGACGTTTTACGTTGATTTTTTGCCTTGCATAATTATTTGTTTCATCGGCAATCAATTGAAATAACTCCAAGGAAAAAAATAAATGGAAAAAATCTAGCGGGGTACGCATCCCAGCTCTAGGGGGAAAAAACTGCTGTTTCCCCGTATGAGAATATTCTTTTAGTTTATGCACGCCTTCATTATATTCTTCCCATTCATTTTCTTCATCGTCACTGTCACTACCTTCATCATCGTTCACTTCTAGCAATTCTCGTGGAGGGTCGTAGAGCCTCTCGTCAAAGTCACTGCCAGCGTGCTCAGAATCGGAATCGGATGAAGCATTATTTTCCATGTCCATGTAAACCCCGTTATAACTAACATCACAATTTTCCTCATCGTCGTCGATGCCTACAAAATCATCTTCTGAAGAACACATATCAAGACATTCTAAAATTTCAGACGTAGTTCGCAAAAACTTTTTTGAGGAAGCCATTATATAGGATAAGTGTTTGAAAAGCGATGATCTCGGAAATTATCTGGTGAGACGGGAGTCGATCACAATCGGTACTTGCTGCTGAACGAGGCCAAACGCACTGAGAAATGGATATCGTGAGTGTCTGCCTTTATTTATTAATCTAACTCGTCTTTGGGGGAAAAGGGGGGAGAGGATTAATTAAGAAAACGAGGAATATTAATCTTTAAGAGCTACAGAAAACGAAGCAACGGTTAAAACAGCGAATAACTTTAATTAATAGAAGCAGTTTATGAATAAATAAGATCTTTTCGGTGGGCTACCAGAGGTAGCCCAAGTACTAGGACGACGTATTTTACTTGGGCTACCACAGGTAGCCCATGGAGTGGAAAGGGTTAACCTTGGGAATAATCAATCTTTCTCTGTTCTACTCAATAGCCCTTTTGAATAGTTATACAGCGCTTTATTTACACCAACTGTTATCGTTTTATAAAATCTACCTAGAAATTTTCTTTTTAGCATGTGTTAACATTACGTTATCCAAATATTTTTCAACATTTTAACGTACAAAAAATTCATATAAGATTGAATTCTAAAATTCCTAATCTGTGTTTTTACAGTATTACGAGACTCTAAAACCACTCTTTGTTTTCCTTTAATTTCCCGGTAAGAAATCATTTGGTTTCCTCGTATTCTCTAATAGTCGTTCCCCACTCCCTTATCTCGGTCTAGGTTTCTCGACCATATTATCTTATCACGTGTACTAGTGAGGTCCCTCTTGAAAATCTTACATACAGAAGAAATTTTAGGACGTTCAGCAAAACAATCCACATTTTTTTCGTACTTTTTTTTTTCATTGAATTTTTCGGGAATCAATCCTTAACCCATCCTCAGCTGGAAAATTAATTTCTGTACGTTAGCAAATACTTATAATAACAAAGAACATAAAAAAAAGTTTTACAATATTGTAATTGTAAATAACAAGTATGTGAAAACTAATCTCAAGAGTGAATTACATTATTTACATTGTTATAATAGCTAATATATATATATATATATATATATATATATATATATATATATATATATATATATATATATATATATATATATATATATATATATATATATATATATATATATATATATATATGTATATATATATATATATATATATATATATATATATATATATATATATATATATATATACATATATATATATATATATATATATATATATATATATATATATATATATATATATATATATATATATATATATATATATATATATATATATATATATATATATATATATATATATATATATATATATATATATATATATATATATATATATATATATATATATATTTTGATATAACTAACACAACATAGGGTAGATTCCACATATGGAATTAGACCTAAAAGAAATGTTATAACTTCAATGCAATGTTTGAAGTTTCACGAGTCAAAGTTGGTTTAAATGCCGTAATCAGTAGGCTTTCTGATACTCGAATTTCAGATTGATAGATCCCTCTAAATACAATGGAAAATTCTTTTAGATTTACCTGTTCTCGCCCTCACGGATGACTGGAGGTGCTTAGCAAGAATCTTTTTTGTTACAAAACTTCTTCCGTCATGTTCCCATGTTCTGGTCCTAAATAGCAGTTACTGTAAACTTCACATTTTAACTTGTAAACTATGTCAAAACACCTGTTAGAGGAGGTATTATCTTTATGTTGGATAAAAATTCATTATTCTCATTGCATAATTGCTCTCCTTGATAAGGTACTTTTAGATACAAGAGTCTTTTTCTGTACTGTTTTTAATAGGTTGTTTTAGGAAGATATTGTTCGGGAATCTTTAATTGACTATAAAATATTTTTACCCGGACCCCATTACTCAAGAAAGATATTCGTATGAATTCTGTCTATATTAATGTTGATAAATGGCTAAGAAATTCTCCATGCTCTGTATCTGTATAGGAAAGATGAAAAAAGCGTTCAGCTCAAAGCAATAAAATGCATAGCTGGTAAAATTGATGCCTACTCCGGTTTCAGTGTATTGGTATATTAATAGTACGTTCTAGCATTATGTCTAAAAATGGTAATTTGTGTGTTTTCTTCTTTCATGAAATCCATTTTATCGTAGTGAGAATTTAAATATGTAAAAAATCGTTATGCATCATTTTTTTTCTCAAATATTATGGACTGTCATCTACACACCATCTCTAGAATATAGGCTTAAAATCTATTGAATATTGTTCTAGACATTCTTTTCACGATAACGTAGGAAAGTTTTTGTTAGTGGCGTACCAAAATTTTTTCATTGCCAATCCCTCTTTTTGTTTATAGTACTCGCCATTGAAAATGATACTGTTGCCATATGTTTCATGTTTCAATATATGTTTAGGTTAATTTTTATCTGTATACGTTACCATATTTTCGTCATTTATTTGTTAAAGTATTATATTAATTTTTTCTTCATCTGGTACATTAGTGTAAAGTGATTCTTGGTTGTTACTGACCATGTATTTCTCACTAGATAACTGTACATTCTTTATATCAACTATAAGGTGCGTGTTTTTTTTTTTTTTTTTTTTTTTTAATTTAGAGAAATTATACAAAAGTGTTTTTGTTGCATACATCACAGTTGTGATAGGAATATTTTCTGTGTACCTTGAGCAGTTCCTGAAGAATTTTAATAAAAAGATTATAATTGAAAGGAAACGATATAGTAGTAAGTAATAATAAATATAAATTAAATCTAATTATAACAGACAAATCATCTCTTTCTCTCACAATCCTCCTAAATTCCACATCCTTTCCTCCTTCAGGTACCAAAGCTCAATTCTAGATAATGTCACTGGCTCTCTACCATCTAATTTTAAAATCTATCACTACCAGTCTATGTTGTTAAACACATTCTTCTCCCAAAATCACTTTGCAATCTATCACATTGTTTTTTTGGTAGCTCTTTTATTATTATTATTATTATTATTATTATTATTATTATTATTATTATTATTATTATTATTATTATTATTATTATTATCATTATTATTATTATTATTATTATTATTATTATTATTATTATTATTATTATTATTTTGATTCTAATTTATAATAGTCTCCAGTGACATGAGGGAGTCAGCTATGGAGGAGAGGAAGAAGGGCTATATGACCATAAGGAGAGTCAATATGACTGCTGCCTCTGTCTTCATAGACAAGGAAGAATATCACAGTAAACTCGACCAGATACTGGGAGATTTTCCCAAGTTTCAAAAGCTCTCCTACAAACCCATCGAAGAGACCCAAACCCCTCTGACCAGTGCCCAACACCAACCTAGCACCTGGCAAAGAGATTCTACAGCCTTTTGTCACCTTATGTTCCGGACGAGTACAGCGTTGCCTCATCTGTCAAGTTCCTCTGTAAGCTGAAAAGACCTCCCAACAGTGACACCACCGCTCCCCTGGACGTCGAATGTCTCTTTAGAAATGTACCGTTTGTTGAGACCATCAACTTGATCCTAGAGAGAGTCTACAGGGACCCATCTATTCCAACCCTGAACATCCCCGAAGAGGCATTCAGCCCCCTGTTTGAAGTATGTACTAGAAAGGCACCTTTTACCACCCACAGCGGCCACACGTATATA
>NW_027171743.1:0-7500 GCF_036898095.1 Palaemon carinicauda | reverse complement strand
GTTAGAAAAGCTTGGCACACATGTCTGAACTTATGCAAGGTTCACCTTTGAAAGAAGGAACAGTCTATATGGGCACTTGGTGCCCTTATTTAGTTTGTAGTACAGTATGTACCTACACACTCACCCTGGACTTAATCGTCCCAATTAAGACCACTGTTCCTCGCAGAGTTAAACAGTAGGGTTAATTACACGACCCACTGCTACCACAGATCTCTTAAGTTCCTCTACTTGCTTCGCATAGTGGCGAAAGAACACCCTGGAAGACTTCCAGCCCGTGTATGAACGGAGATGTTCAAAATCCATACAATTAAAGAAATTTAGGGATGAGGCAACTTTCCTCGGATCGTGACCTGCGGGTGTACTGTCAGGATCCGCTCTGCGAATAAAATATGTGATTTTCGCTCTGAGTTGATTCAGAGATAAATTTGAGCCTGATGTTTCTCCCCTGAATAGTTGACTACCCTTGAAGTCTGAAGTTCTACGAAGATAGACCTTTAGGCATTCTACTGGACATAGAGATGCATCTTCTTTCAGAGGGCAGATTCTCCAGGGACCCCACCTGTTGGTGGGTAACTCATTCTTGGCGAGAAACGTAGGATCCGGAAACAGGTTCAGCTCCCCCCCATCCAGGAACTGAACACGACCTGCCTCTCTCGAGAGGGCTACGATCTCACTAACCCTGGCCCCGGACGCGAGTGCAAATAGGAAAATAACTTTTTGCGTCAAATCCTTTAACGCACATTCTTCATTGCTCAACAAGGAGGCGAAATGAAGAACTTTGTCTAAAGACCATGAGATGGGCTTTGGAGGTGCTGAAGGTCTGAGCCTAGCGCAGGCTTTCGTAACTTTATTAAAGATCTCGTTACCTAGGTCGATCTGGAAGACAAATAAAATGGGTCTCATCAAAGCCGATTTACACACTGAAATCGTGTTAGCTGCCAATCCTTGGCCATGGAGGTGGATGAAGAAAGATAAGCAGAAATCTGTTGAGATCTCCTGCGGATTCTTTGCCTTTACAAAGGCCACCCATTTTCTCCAAGATGACTCATATTGCCTTCTAGTCGATTTGCACTTGTATTCCTCTAGGAAGTCTATGCTGGCTTTCGAAATCCCGAAGCGCTTTCTCACCGCTAGGGCGAGAAAATCATGAGCTGCAGGGTCTGGGTTTTCTGTAATGAAGCGCAGACAGTCGACTTCTGGACTCGCTGGGTCAGAACTGGATGTGGTAGCGGCACGAACTTCATCTGTAGTTCCAACGCCAAGGGGAACCACATACTGTTCGCCCACTTGTGGGCCACTATTGCCGCTACCCCCCTTGAAGGATCTCAGTTTGTTGAGGACCCTCAACAGAAGGTTGTGAGGAGGGAACAGATAAATCGTGGACCATCTGTTCCAGTCGAGGGACATTGCGTCCACTGCTTCCGCTAAGGGGTCCTCGTACGGGGACACGTACAGGGGCAACTTCTTGTTGTCTTTCGTCGCAAAGAGGTCTATTTGCAGTTCTGGGACTTGATTCAGAATGAAGGAAAATGATCCTGCGTCTAAGGACCATTCCGACTCTATCGGTGTGAACCTGGATAGAGCGTCCGCTGTCACATTGCGGACTCCTTGAAGGTGAACTGCCGACAGGTACCACTTCTTCTTTTCCGCCAATCGGAAAATGGCTAACATCACTTGGTTGAGAGGTGGTGACCTCGACCCTTGTCGATTCAAGCATCTCACAACCACCTCGCTGTCTGTCACCAATCTTATGTGGATCGAGTGACGCGGGGAGACTTTCTTTAAGGTAAGGAGCACTGCCATAGCTTCTAGAAAGTTTATATGAAAGGTCCTGAATAGCTTGGACCAAGTCCCCTGGACTTTTTTCCGATGAGAGTGACCTCCCCATCCCTCCTTCGAGGCGTCTGAGTGAATCGTCATCGACGGGGGAGGTGGCTGAAGAAGAACCGACTTCTTTAGATGTCTGGCTTGGGACCAAGGTCTGAGAAGAGTACGTAGCCGAGGCGGCACTGGTCTTCTCAGGTCTCTTCGCGCGTTTGATGCATACCTTCTCCAAACTCCGGTTGCATCCTTTAGCTGTGCTCTTAGCACTGGGTCTGTCACTGAAGCAAACTGGAGAGAGCCTAGTACCCTCTCCTGTTCGCGTCTTGATATCCTTTCGGAATCTAGAAGTCTCTTGACAGAGCCCGCTATCTCCTTCCTTTTCTTCATTGGGATGGAGAAACTGTGTGACAAAAGGTCCCAGTGGATTCCCAGCCACTAGAACTTTTGGGATGGAGAAAGTCGAGACTTTTTCTTGTTGATCTTGAAGCCTAGGTACTCTAGGAACTGGATCACCTGACTGGAAGCTTGCAAGCATTCGGTCTCGGATGCTGCCCACACCAGCCAGTCGTCCAGGTAGGCTACTACCTGAATTCCCTTTAGGCGTAATTGTTTGAGAGCTGCGCTCGCAAGCTTCGTGAAAATCCTTGGGGCTATGTTTAGCCCGAATGGCATGGCTCTGAAGGCGTACAGTTTTCGTTGTAGCCTGAACCCTAGGTAGGGGGAGAGTTGACGGCTGATTGGAATGTGCCAATAGGCGTCTGACAAGTCTATAGAGACTGAGTATGCCCTCTTGGGCAGTAAGGTCCTTATGTGTTGCAGTGTTAGCATCTTGAATTTGCAATTCACTATGAACTTGTTGAGTGGTGACAAGTCCAGAATGACTCTGAGCTTTTCCGAGTCTTTCTTGGGAACACAAAACAGCCTCCCTTGGAATTTGATGGACTTCACCTTTCGGATCACATTTTTCTCCAACAGTTCTTGAACGTACTCCTCCAAAATGGGGGTGGAGTGTTGGAAAAACCGAAGGCACGGGGGTGGAGTGCTGTACCAGCTCCAACCCAGTCCATTCTTGAGTAGGCTTTGGGCCCAGGGATCGAAGGTCCAGCGATCCCAAAATTTCATCAGTCTCCCTCCTACCGGTATCATTTCACTTGGACTGCCGTCCTGAGGTCTTGCCTCCCTGACCACGACCACCTCTGAATCCCCTTCCCCTTGAGGGGCGCCTAGACGAGCCTCTGGCTGCTCCTCTAGGTTTTACACGAAAGGAAGAAGACTGTCCTTCGAACGTTGGGGCGAATGTGGTTGACTGACCTGGCACAGCCTGGGGTACCCACTGAAAGGCAGTCGGGGTTTGTGCCACCATCTGGGACACTGGAGGCAAAGGCAATTGCAGTTGTTGTTGCTGTCTATAAGGCTTGGCTGGCCGAAATGGTAGCCTAGTCTTCATATTCTTCCTCTTTGGTTGAGGACCCTCATCCGGGGAAGATTTTCTTTTGATAGCCAGGCCCCACTTCTGGAGAAGGTTTCTATTCTCCACGGCGGCCTTATCAACAACCTTTTTGACCACATCGGTAGGGAAAAGGTCTTTTCCCCAAATGTTGGAGGAGATTAACTTCCTTGGCTCGTGTCTCACCGAAGCCCCGGTGAACACGAACTCCCTGCAAGCTCTCCTTGCTTTGACGAAGCTATAAAGGTCCTTCGTCACTGTGGCTAGGTGAGTCTTAGCCACTACCATGAACATTTCATGGACCTTGGGGTCACTTGCCATCGTCTCGAGAGTAGTCTGATGAGACATTGAGGCAGCCAGTCTTTCTTTTGTCTCGAACTCTCTTCGTAAAAGAGATTCGGACAGCTTGGGGAGGTCCTCGCCGAATTGCCGTCCGGCAATATCAGCCTCCAACTTTCCCACTGAGAATGTCAGATGGACATCCTTCCAGTCTTTGTGGTCCATAGGTAGAGCCAGCGACAAGGGTTTACACTCCTCCAGGGAGGGGCAAGGCTTGCCGGCCTCGACTGCCTTTAGGACAGCCGCAAACCCTTTCTGTAAAAAGGGGAAGGCTCTATCAGGAGAGGACACAAACGAAGGGAGCTTCTTGCTCAATGCAGCTACCTTCGAATTCAAGAAGCCCCTCTCTTTCATCGAGGATGAAAGTAGGGCTTGAGCCTTACCGTGGTCCATAATAATGACCTCCTTCGGCTCTGTCTCCTCCCTTGAAGCTGGTTCTTTTCTCAGCCGGACATAGCAGTCCGGATATGATGCCTTGCTGGGCCAGAATTCTACCTCCTCTAGGGGAACTGAACCCAGCTTATCCGAGATGACGATCTTTCCAGTCGTCATCGGCATGTGCTCAGCATACCTCCATGGGTTAGCATCTGAGCATATGGGAAGGTCTTTCACATTGAGCCTTTTCCGGGGCCCATGTGATTCTGCCAGGGACTGCATACGCAGTTCCATTGCAGCCGCCTTCTCCTGATTCTCCTTCTGCATTTGTTGGATCATTCCAACAATCGAAGAGAGGGCCTGTCCCAGTTCTACTGGGAGGCCAGCTGATGTTTAGGGGATAGGCTCCGGCATCTGAACCGGAGTAGCCGACACCTCGTCGACCTCATCCTCTATGACATCCTGGGTTTGAACTTGATCCTGACCTTCTGCCAGGAGGTCTTCTTCCAAACGTTCGTCCAGGTCAGACATCCTGTCACACAACTGGATGTCTTGCATCGCATCTGCGACTTCCTCGTCCACCTGGACTTGATCTTGAAGGATCTCCTCTTGAGGCTGGGGAATCACTGCCTCAGCTGATGCCTGGGGAAAAAGATACGCCCTCATCTTCTCACTTGGAAGATAAGGGCCAGAGGTGTTCTTCTTGAAGCCCCTTACCCAAGTACGAAGCTTTTCCCTAGCTATATCCCTTGATTCCGCCGTTCTAGGGGAATCAAAAGCCTCAGTAATCAGGTTAGTGCATACAGTACATACCTGAGGGTCCCAATACTGGAGATCATCCTTGGAGACAGCGCATGCTGCGTGTCTCCTACAACACTCATGTCCGCAGAGGTTCTTGCTGCGGACATTGCAGAAAACATTTCCGCACTTCGGAGGGTCCTCCTGTAAAGAGAAGAAATTTCCATGAGTATCAAGTGAACTATGTATCACTGGATATGCATAGTATAGCATAACAATTCATAAAGGAAAGACACACACGTGTGTTTCCCTCACAACCCATTGTTGCAGCCTTCCAGATAATAAAATCAAAATGGTTTATCTCTACTAGAGTAACCAATGCAAGGTTTCCAGAGGAAACAGGTGGAGCTCACACCTAGGCAATGATTTTAAAATCCTGGATAATAGACGGGGAAGAACTCTGCTTCCTGTCTGAGGGCAACAGCAAAGGGCTGTGCAAGAAAACACAATAGTGTTAGAAGATACAGTGCTGTACCTAAACTTTTACTATAGTTTTCTTCTTACTGTATATGCTATACAGAAGAATACTAGTACAGTATAGGAGGATGTGTGCCGGCCTGCCTTTGCCGGCCGGCACACATCACAATTAGCTTTAAAGTATACTACTTAACAGCTATAGGGCGGCAGCCCTCTGGTTCAAATGCCTGTGCCGGCGGCAGCAGCTGCCGGCCAGCAACAGCCAGTGTTGGCCGGCAATGATTGCCGGCCAGCAACTACACAAGGTAGTACCCAGCTGCCGGCCACACTCTTGGTGACCGGCAGACAAGGACTGACATAAGCCGGCCGGCAAAGGTACAAGACCGATGCCAGCCGGCAGCAAAAGAACCAGAAGACTACACCTGCCCGGCTGCCGGCCTCATAGGCCGGCAGCCGGGACAGGTACAGCACTAGAAGAAAATAGAATGGATGCCGGGATAAGAGTGTACACAACCCCCCAAGCCCGGCAACCGAAAGAGTGCATATAAGGAAGGGGAGAAACTTAATTCAGGCTTCCTTGACCAATGCCGTCCGGCTCTGCCGGCAGGCATGGATGAGGGACCAAGAGAGGTCCGGGCAGCACTCGAAAACATAAGACCCTTGCCGTCCAGCATCTCTGCCGGCCGGCAATGGGCTTAGTCAATTCCACATCCCAACCTATACTAGGTCCAGAAGTAGAATGACATACAGTACAGTAATACCCCTGCCGGCCAGCTCTGCCGGCCGGCAAGGTACAGTACAGTAATGGCTAGGCCATTACGGAGATAGAGGGGGAAGGGACAAGAGGGTCCTGCCAACCTTGCTTTAGTGACAGATCACCCGCAGCCAAGAACTTTGTCTTAGCCTAAGGGAGATCTAAGGGAAAGGGCCAGCACAGTAGTATAATACCTGCCAGCTTCCAGAGCACCAAAGCAAGGAAGGCGTTGCTACTCCCAAGGGAAGATTTTATCCTCCCCGAGAACAGCAACAGGACTTAGTCTGGTCGATCACACAAGAAGGAATCATAACTACAGAAACCTTCGATAGTGACCTAAGGGAGCTAAGCTCCCTTTGTAAGTGTTAGGTCAGCGAGGGAGACTCTGCCCCAAGCCAGACAACACGGACTCTGACTAAAAACTCTGTTGTTCTGTCCCTCTTTGAACCAGACTCTGCTGGAACAGGAAGGTACAGTAACACCCTAGTATAGTTTTATCGAAAATAAATTCGGAAAAAACCACTTAGGGATAAGCCCAAGGCTTAAACTGAGAGAAAGGGATTGCATACCTTCTCCGAAGAAAAGAAAGCAACCGGGGAGTATAATAAACTATACTAAGGCTCCATAAGCAATTAGCCTAGGCACCAAGAGAATCGATTACCTAATTCACCGAAACTCTCACGTATACAATCTTGGAAATATTCCACACAGTCTAAAATGTATAAAATATAGCCTAAAGCTTCAATAAATTTTTAATTACACTCGGAAAAACCAAAATCATGCATTAAGTACAAGGACCAAACGACTAGGCTACATGGCCTAGCGTAGGCCAGAATGGCGAATACTTCGCCAAATAATACTAAGCACGAAAGGAAAATCCTATGTAAAGCTAAATAGCTAAAATTTATTAAGCAAAACAACCAGGAATGTCACTCTGACTAACTAATTTATACCTAGCGAGTGACAGTGTCCAGGGACACCTCTGGTAGGCTATGGCTCTTGTATCAAAGATTAATCCTATTAATCACTCAAAATTTTATACATAACAGACACTATACTCAACTTATCCGAGGTCAACGAAGACGAAGAAGCCATGAAAAGCTGAATAAATCCAAGATTTGCGAGAAAAACAGGAAAAAACACCGAGTTGTTAAGCTACGCAAAAAGGAATACAGATGGCGCCAGGATTGGCACCAGGCACGCATACGAATCGGAGGATAGGGAAGCCTTGGGAGCGGCTCCCCTTTTTCTTTCCCGAATTCGTATCTCGTCAATCTCCCTCCTACGAGACAAATCTCTGTTCAGGTCGTAGATTGCCATGTGACGTGTCTAGAATACGTCCTCTGATATGTCGCGATATCCCTTTCACGAGGGATACTCACTCCAGGAGTTAGAATTCTGGTCACCTTAAGGTAAATTCTCTGGGAATATCGCCGTAGTTGTAATATACCCTAGGAAGTTACCCTATTGGAACTTCCATCAGGACAACATGGCTTGAGCCCAAAAATATATGTATATATATATATATATATAAAATATATATATA
>NW_027171742.1:120000-133929 GCF_036898095.1 Palaemon carinicauda | reverse complement strand
TTAAAGTTAATAAAAACTAGAAAAATCTACTGCAGAAATACTAAAGCATAAATTAAAATGATAAATGTAAATTAATTAATCTATCAAAATGAATTCTAGCTATATCCAATCCAATGCTTCATAGATATCTTTTATAGAGAAAAAAAGTAATAAGATAAAAGATAAAATTAATTATCTTATGCGAAAACCTTTTGAAAGGCTTTAATCAACTTACAGTCCCAAGTTTATGATCCTAGTTTATAAAGCTTGCATGGATTCAGATTGGAGGTGTGGCCTTGCGGTGATTGGTCCTGTGAGTACATGCTATATATGAAGAGAGAGAGAGAGAGAGAGAGAGAGAGAGAGAGAGAGAGAGAGAGAGAGAGAGAGAGAGAGAGAGACGAGAGAGAGAGAGAGAGAAGATGGGATGATAAAATCGTGGTGCATATTCGAAGAACACTTTTTTTTATTTTTTTTTTATTATTTCAAAGGACGTGTCATAATCTCTCTCTCTCTCTCTCTCTCTCTCTCTCTCTCCTCTCTCTCTCCCTCTCTCTCTCTCTCTCTCTCTCTCTCTATGTAAATTCACCCACATATCATCAATATTACAGTATATGTTCTTAAAATGAATAGAAATCCAACATGTGACTTCGATCCCGGAGCCGAAGAAAATCGTATTCCCGTTTTACAGCTCTCCCGGGTTATCCAAGTCCCATAAAACGCACCCGGGTTTTTTTTTTTTTTTTGGGGGGGGGGACGTTGTTGTGGGTCTAAGAAGGGGGTGGGGGTAGTTTCTAGGTTATTCAGGTCCCCGTTGTCCGGAATAACATTTGGTATGTATGGAAGAAAAGGTTGTTTTTTTCGAGGACGTTTTGCATATTCCTCAGTGAGGACTTTTGAGGGGAGCGAGCTGAGTCTAATAAAGTAATATGGAGTTGGAGGCCTAAGACTTTGGGAGGGATCCTTAAAGTTTTTTTTTTCTTATTAATGATTTATTTTTAAACTTTCTTTGGGATTTATTATAGCTTAGGAGGGATATATTTGTGTTCTCCAAAAGATAATCTATCATTAGATATACCTTTATATATATATATAGTATATATATATATATATATATATATATATATATATATATATATATATATATATATATATATTATAAAATTTGCATATTTAGACCTATGTTTCATATCCAATTAAGCCATATATTATAACACTTCCTAATATCTGGATTCTCTGTATACCTTGGGATCAGATATCCCAGGGGAATCCACTCAAAGATAATAGCTTCTGGTCCTAGGGGGAATCGAACCCGTGCACAGAAAACTGGGGATCCATTGACTAACAACCTGGCTATAATGGGTTTTAAGTCAATGACACTTTAGTTTAATGGGCCAGTGTTCGATTCCCTGGCCGATCAGAAGCTATTATCTTTGAGTTGATTATTCCCCCTAGGGGCTCTGATCCCGATGTAGAGAGAATCCAGATATTATGAGTATGATATATTGGCTTATATGTATATGTATATATATATATATATAGATATATAATATATATATATATATATATATATATATATATATATATATATATAAAATATATATATACATATATATAGATATATATATGTATATATATATATATATATATATATATATATATATATATGTGTGTCTGTGTGTGTGTATATATAGATATACATGATATATATAGATACTAAACTTGTTTTTTTCCCCCTTTCCAGACCTATGGGAGTGTTTGAGGATACTTTTAGTACCCATGGAATCACCTGAACATCTACACATTCCCTCTATTCAGCTTGATTTTTTTGCCAATTAGGAGAATGTTAATTATGCCAAGTCTCTGAATGACCCTCATTGCTCCAAGATGGCCACAAGCTGAGTGGATCCAGATGTGTTAGCATTTTTACTAGAGGTCCTGAGAGAACTACCCTCCATGGAACATACTTCTCTGTCACCTGTATCTTGAGAGGTACCAGCAATCAGTGACTTGCTCTTCATGGTTGAAGATTATCTAGAAACACTTTAAAAACAAAATCGTTTTGCGAGGGACTGTGCAAATGTCTTGGTTCCTGCTACAGTCCCCTTGTAGTTGTCTACCAAGGGAAGTGGGCCATTTTGTGAGATTGGTTTCCTAGAAGGGGTATATCTCTGATTGTAGCATCGCTAGCACAGATTGGAGACTATCTCGTCTCTTTGACCTTTTTTCCTTGAGGAAGGCCTCTCTTGCTGCTGTGTTGGGCTACAGCTCAGCCTTGAGCACAGTTTTATGACCGAAGGTTAGATCTCTCCTCGTGGGATGTGTTCTTGCTCATGATAAACTTCAAGCTGTCTAGCCTACCCTGGTACCTCACTCAATCTGGGATATGGCCCATGTTTTCAGGTTTCTTTCGTTTACCTGCTATACGACTTTGAGAAGATATCAGACAAAGATCTGAATCTTTAAGACTTTCTTTTTACTAGCCTTATCATCAACAAAGAAAGTAAGCAGTTTGCACAAACACTTATATAGTAACCAACGATGAGGATTGTGCCTGAATTCATGGCTAAAATCCACAACCCATCGGTAAATGCCTTCGTTTGAAACCTTCACCATCCCCTCTATAAGTGAAGCGTCTGTGTCATAATCCAGAGGAGATACTTTTTTTGTCCTTTGAGGGCTCTGCAGAGCTACCTGCTGAGGACACAACATCTCAGGCCTGAGGGTTGATGACTATTTCTTAGCGCTGGCAGAACCAAGAAAGAGGTGTTGAAGAATACTGGTCTCATTTTTAACCTTGTGAGACAATCGGTAAAGCATATACTTTTTTCATCAAGGTTGTTTAGGTATCAGGTTGGACAAGATCTAATGTATTGGGAGGGTATTTGTTTCGCCAAGTTTTTTCCAAAAGAACATTGTGGGGGGGGCCAAGTGATGAAGGAAGAAGTTTGCAAGCATTAAACAAACTTCACAGTGTTTTATTCAAGGGTCTTATCAGTGTTCCATGGGCTCCTGGCTGCACTTCAGCTATATCTTTCTTTACCTCTGTTCTTGCTTCCTTTCTTTCATCTTGTTGTCCAACCTCTTTAAACTTAAACTGTACCGTATAGTGTAACCATCCTCCCATAATGAGGGGTAGGATGCCGTAGGGAATAACATACTCAACTCATCATTTCAGACTGCATCTCCCCTTTAGTGGGAAAAGATTCCTTCAGTCTCCCAATACTAGGTACACACCTAGGTAGTAGGTTGGCCAGGGCACCAGCCGCCCGTTTGAGATACTACCTCTAGAGAGGTATTGGATCCTTTGACTGGCCAGACAGTAATGCATTGGATCCCTCTCTCTGGTCACGGCTTATTTTTTCTATCGGCGGCGACACTTACACAGAATAGTTTGGCCCATTCTTTACATATTCTCGTCTTTCCTCATACATCTGACAACAATGAGATACTTCACCCAAGGGGTTAATTACTGTACTGCAATTTCTTCAGTGTACTTTCCTCTTGGTAAGGGTAGAAGAGACTCTTTAGCTGTGGTAAGCAGCTCTTCTAGAGGACACACTCCAAAATTAAACCACTGTTCTCTAGTCTTGGGTAGTGCCATAGCCTCTGTACCATGGTCTTCCACTGTCTTGGGTTGGAGTTCTCTTGCTTGAGGGTACACTCAGGCACACTATTCTATCTTATTTTTTTTTTCTTCCTCTTGTTTTTTTGAAATGGTGTGTTGGGCAGGCTTAATAGAAGGGCCATGGATGCATGGTGGTTTATCAAGAGGTTGTCTTTTCCTTTTTCTGATTATTTTTCTTCTCAAAACCATCCTTACTTCAGTTGAAGTGGCTATCCTGGAGGGTATTTAGCCTTGCATGGTGTATCGGCTCCTCCATGTTGACCAGTTTTTCCGACTTTTTACTATAGTCTATGGGTATCATCAATCACTTTGTTTATAATTCTGTACGTATTGTTTTTGTTATAATTCTTGTTAATCTAGTTTTTAAGTATGATGTCTCTTTTTTATTTTCTATTAAATTCTTTTGCTGTCTGGAGACATTGAGCAAAATCCCGGGGACCAGTACGTCCTAGGATTTCGTCAATGTCGTCTTCTGTATTTGCAATATTCGTGGTCTTCATGCAAATATCCAAGACCTTACAGTTGCGTCCAGACAGTATGATATTCTCTTGTGCTCAGAACTTTGGTTTCCTAATATGAGGCACTCATCTGAGCTCCTTATAACTGGTTTTAAGAAGAACCAATAATGTTGAAACGTGATGCCATCCCTAGGGCCAGGGGAATTGGCGGTGTGATTATTAGGACAGAGTACCCTGCTTCTCATAAGTCCTGCTATCAATGTGGATGTCATGGGATTCAGGTAATAAAAGTTTGTGGCAGACATAACAACTTTTATTTGTGTTCGATCTACCGGAATCCAGACATAGATGATTCTATCTTCGATTGTTTTCTTACCATTATGGCTAAGATACAAGAAGATGATAGAAAGGCTTCTTTTGTCTTTGTTGGTGATTTTAATGCTCACCATAGGGAGTGGTTAAGTTCTATCTCTCCTACCGATCGCCATGGCTTAAGAGCTTTAGACTTTGCCTCTGAATCAGGCTGTGAGCAAATCATAAATGAAGCTACTCACAGGTCTGGTAATTGCTTGGACCTCGTATACACTGACTCCCCTGGCGTTAATAACTAGTAAGGTTGGTTCTCCAGTCGGGACATCTGATCATGCCTTGATTTCATTATTAGTGAAGACTGAGCAGACCTGTCCCTGATATATCATATTCTTGTAAAATTTATATGAAATCCCAAGCAGACTGGAATGGGATTTTACATGATCTTTGTGCTTGAATTGGTCACAATTATATAATAGTGTAGATCCGGTTGTCCCTTTGAATGAGAATCTAGTCAACATAATTGATAGGCGTATCCCTTCTCCTGTGCTAAGGTATCGAGTGAAGGACAAACCGTGGTTCAATGATGATTGTAGACGTGCTTATTTGGAGAAACAGGAGGCCTATCATCTTTGAAGGGGAACAGATCAGATTTGACCTGGAACAACTATACTCAGCTTCGAGCTTTTGCTCAGAGAGTTTATGCCTCAACTGAAAAGGAGTACAATTTAACCATAAAAGAAACACTTTCTGGTACAACTCAGGAACATAAATGGTGGTCTACCCCTTAAATCTGCACTCTTTGGTGTAGATGCAACAGTCACTCACTGTCCAAAGGAAAAGGCAACCCTTTTGGCTGATGTTTTTGACAGTAAACAGAGTAATGAAAAACTTGAACTTCCTCATTCCTGTTTTCCTGAGGCTAAACTAACTAGTTTAGCTTTTCGATCTCGTGAGATTAAAGCTCTGTTGATGGGACCTTGATGCTTATGGAGGTGTAGACCCAAATGGTATTTTTCCTTTGTTTTTTATAAGACAGCAGATTTCTTAGCTCCAAAGTTATCTGTTATTATTGCGCAAGTTAGCTAGATAGAGGAGCTTTTAGCACTAGTTGGAGGAATTGGTAATGTTACTCCTCTATGTAAATGTGTTTGTGGTAGCTCAAGTCCCACTGATTACCGCCCCAATTTCCATAACTCCTCATATTATCTAAAGTTTTTGAACGTCTTCTGGCAAAACGTCTTAATAGGTTTGCTGAAGGTAATCATCTACTCCCTAGTTTGCAATTTGGTTTTCGTAAAGGCCTTGGAGCATGTGATGGCCCTTCTTACAATCTCCATCCATGCTGTACAGAAAATCCCTTGATTGTGGTCGGGAAAGTTCCTATGATTGGCCTTGATTTTAGTTGCTGCCTTTGACCGTGTTAATCATGAGGCCCTTGTTTTCAAACTGAAACAGTTGGGAGTGGGTGGGTTGTTTTCTTAGCATTATTATTGATTTTTTAAGTAATAGATCTCAAAGAGTTGTTGTTGATGGGGCACCATAGTGATTATAGGAATGTGTTATCCGGTGTTCCACAGGGGGAAGTGTTCTTGGCCCATTACTTTTCATACTATATACAATGACATGTGGTTTGGCCTAGAAAACAAGCTTGTTGCATATGCAGATGATGCTACTCTCTTTGCATCAATTCCATCCCCTGAATGTAGATCTAGGGTTGGTGAATCCCTTAATAGAGATTTAGCTAGAATTAGTGCATGGTGCAAATTATGGGGTATGAAGTTGAATCCTAACAAAACTCAAAGTATGATTGTAAGTAGGTCAAGGACGGTGGCTCCTCAACATCCGGATCTCAGTATTGATAATGTTTCTTTAAATATGTATGACTCTTTCAAAATTTTAGGTGTGATTCTCGACAGTAAATTTACTTTTGAGAAACATATAAGGTCTCTGTCTTCTTCAATTGCACAAAAAATAGGCTTATTGAGAAAGTCTTTCAAGATTTTCGGTGATCAATCTATTCTGAAGAAGTGTTTTAATTCTTTCATTCTACCTTGTTTTGAGTATTGTTCTCCTGTTTGGTCTTCAGCTGCTGATTCTCATCTTAATTTGTTGGACAGAAACTTACGGTCTATTAAATTTCTTATTCCTGATCTAGATATTAATCTCTGGCACCGTCGTTCAATTAGTTCATTATGCATGTTGCATAAGATTTTTCATAACTCTGACCATCCTTTACATTCAGATCTCCCTGGACAATTCTATCCTGTTCGTAATACTAGGCAGGCAGTTAATTCTAATAGCCAGGCCTTCTCCATCACGAGACTCAATACTACGCAGTACTCTAGAAGTTTTATTCCAGCTGTTACCAAGTTGTGGAATGATCTTCCTAATCGGGTGGTTGAATCAGTAGAACTTCAAAAGTTCAAAGTTGGAGCAAATGCTTTTTTGTTGACCAGGCGGACATGAGTCTTTTTATAGTTTATTTATGACATATTTGTTTTTGATGCTGTTAATAGTTTATATATGACATGTCTGTTTTGACGTTGTTACCGTTTTTAGAATGATTTATTGTTAATTTGTTCTCTTCATTTATTTATTTCCTTATTTCCTTTCCTCACTGGGCTATTTTTCCCTGTTGGAGCCCCTGGGCTTATAGCATCTTGCTTTTCCAACTAGGGTTGTAGCTTGGATAGTAATAATAATAATATATATATATATATATATATATATGTATATATATATATATATATATATATATATATATATATATATATATATATATATATATATATATACACTCACATTCCCTCTCCTCATCCTTATAGATAAACGCAGCAAAGCCAAACTCCTAACTCCCCCTTCACTCCTCCCCCTTACAAACACCCCCTTCTTCTCCCCCCCCCCCCTCACCGCCACCCCTGTGAAGCAGAGACTCCATTCCTCCAGTGGTCCTTTAATGGAGAAAGTGACAAGGCAGAAAGCTAATTTCAAAGGGCAATTCCTTTGAGACGTTTCCTGGTATTCGTTTTAATTTGGAACTATTTTTGTTCAATTGGTTATTTGACTTTTCTTTATTTTCTTTATTTTCTTGATTGTCTTTGTTTGGCATTTAGTTTTTATTCATTTTTTTCTTTTCTCTATCAGATTTAGTTGAAAGGATTTTTCATCTTTTGATTATAATAGTAATAATAATAATAATAATAATAATAATGATAATAATAATAATAATAATAATCATCATCATCATCATTATTATTATTATTATTATTATTATTATTATTATTATTATTATTATTATTATTATTATTGTTGTTGTTATTATTATTATTATTATTATTATTATATAGAGCTAATCTAGAACTCTAGTTGGAAAAGAGGGATGCTATAAGTTTATTGGCTCCAACAGGAAAACATATCCCAATGAGGAAAGGAAATAAGTAAAAAATACTGTAAAATTATTCTTTTAGATTAGTAACATTAAAAAAAATCTTCCATAAATAGACTGTAATAAAGAATTCATGAGTTTTAATAATATTTCACTGGATAAAAAAGGTAACAATGCACATAGAAATTAATGTACAATTCAGTAACTTTTCTTATTGCATTTTTTATGACATGTGAAAATACTAAACGTCTAAAACATATCTAATAAGCCTTTTCCAAGTTTGCCTAATAAAAACGGCTACGTTTTAGCCTCAGTTCAAAATTATTTATGAAATATAATTTTTGCTTAACTAAAAGTGCTGAGTACTTGAATCGTTTAGGATTGTCTTTTTCTTTCTTTAGATGTTTCTTGGTGGTAATAGTAGTAGTAGTAGTAGTAGTAGTAGTAGTAGTAGTAGTAGTAGTCGTAGTAACATGTAAAAAAAAGCCATAAATCACCATATTGCTCATGTAAATATAATTAGGAATCAAAGCAATTTTAGAGAAACGTAGTAGTAGTCATAGTAGTAGTAGTAGTAGTAGTAGTAGTAGTAGTAGTAGTAGTAGTAGTAGTGGTAACTAAAAGCAATTCTCAAATTCAAAACTACTTTTGAGAAAAGTTAGAAGAAAATATACTGGAGAGACACAACACAAGTACCATTTAAAATGTTAAATTAAATGGTACAATTTGACAGTTTGGGACAATTGGTGCAAGGTGCAACCAGACCAATATGGTACCATTGGTGCAAGGTGCAATCTTATGCTTTTAATTCACTATTATTTGAATACCCTGTTATATTACGTTGATGGAAATAACCAACGAGTAATTTGGTGCACTTAAAGAAATGATAAATGATCAGGAATATTATGTGGTGATAACTTACTCACAAAATCTGGAAATTTTATATATATATATATATATATATATATATATATATATATATATATATATATATATATATATATATATATATATATATATATATATATATATATATATATACATATCGTCGTCGGCGCCCACTTGTGTCCGAGTATTGGGTTCTGTCGTTAGCCATCAGCCTCCTAACTGTGGGGTGGGTGCTTATGTCTGATGTGGCTGTTAAGTCCTAGTCTGTGGTGGAAGAGTCGTGGACAGTGTTCACAAGGGAGGGTAGGTGGTGGGCGGGGCTGTTCTAATCGCTCTCTCCTTCTTCTCCTCCTAGCCTCCTCATTTTGTCTCCTCGTCTCCTCGAAGTCCACGGTGCTATGGTGTACTGTACTCCTCCAGGTTTTCCTGTCCCTGGCTGTTTCTTCCCATGAGGAAGGATCGATGTCAGTTAGAGCCAGGGTGCGCTTTAGTTGATCTTTATAGCGCATAAGGGCTCCTCGTGGTCTGGTGCCCTGGGTCAGTTTTCCGTAGAATATTTTCTTTGGGAGCCTAGATGGATCCATCCTATGCACGTGTCCTATCCAGCGGAGGCGGTGGTGGATGATGGTGGCCTCCACGCTGGTCAGCGAGGCACGTTCTAAGACTTCAATGTTGGTGGTGTGGCTTTCCCAGGGGATTTTCAAGATCTGCCTCATTTTCATTTGTTGGAAGCGTTCTATGTTTTTAAGATCGTTTCTATATAGCGTCCATGTTTCACATGTATACAGGAGCGTGGAGAGGACTACTGCCCCGAACACCATTATTTTGGTGGTCATTGTCAGTGCGTAGTTGTTAAATACGCGGCAGTTGAGTCGGCCAAAGGCGGAGTGGGCTGCCCTGATCTTGTTCTCCACGTCCTTTTTGCTCGTGGGAGCTGATGTTAGGATGCTCCCTAGGTAGGAGAACTGGTCCACCTGTTCTAACAGTTGGTCATTCACTGTGGTATTGAAGTTAGGGAGCATCAGTCATGGTGGATGTTGGACGAGGGTCTTGGTTTTGTCTGTGTTGACTTGCATCCCAAAACGTTCGTAGGCAGAGTTGTATGCATCAGCTAACGACTGCAGGTCCTCTGCCGTCTGACCTGGGGTGGCATTGTCGTCAGCATACTGCAGTTCTCGCACTGCACACAAGGTGGTCTTGGTTCTGGCGCGGAGTCTAGCGAGGTTGAAAGCGCCTCCATCCATGCGGAAACATAGGTCGACTGAGGGTGTGTCTGGGGGAATCTCGTTGAGCATTGCTGCATTGTATAGCGAGAAACACGTTTGGGCCAGAACACAGCCCTGCTTCAGGCCGCCGTTGATGGGGAATGGGTCTCAAAGAGAGTTCTGGTGGCAGACTCTCCCAACCATTCCGTCATGTAGGGCACGCACCAGCTTGACAAAATCGGGTGGGCAGCCATATCTTTTGAGGACAGCCCACATGGCAGGTCGAGGTACTTTGTCGAAGGCCTTTTCCAAATCCCAGAAGATGAACATTATGGGCTGATGTTGTTCGAGGCTCTTCTCTTGTAGTTGTCGCGCACAGAAGATCATGTCTATGGTCCCGCGGGAAGGTCGAAAGCCGCACTGGGACTCTGGCAGGACGTCTTCTGCGAGAATAAGGAGGCGGTCAAGGAGAATCCGAGCGAAAATCTTACTCGCGATGCTTAGTAGTGATATTCCCTGGTAGTTGTTACAGTTCTCCCTGTCTCCCTTCTTGAAGATGGTAATGATGTTTGCATCGCGGAAGTCACTGGGGGGGGGGGGTCTTGGTCTCCCATATTTTCAGTATAAGGAGCATCAAACGGTTCCTCAAGCCGGGGCCACCGTGAGTGAGGAGCTCCAACAGGATGTTGTCTGGCCCTGGGGCTTTGCCGGGCTTCATGCGCTGCAGGGCCTTGTTGAAGTCATGGATGGAGGGTGGTAGTGCCATCCAATGACGGACGGGATGCTGCGGGGTCATTTGCAGGATATCGTCTGGGGTGTCTGCTTGATCATTGAGGAGGTTCTCAAAGTGAGACCTCCACCTGGCCAGGATGCCCTCGCTGTCGGTGATGGTCGTGGCCCCATCCGCGTCCTTCAGGCTGCCCACTGATGACCGTGTGGGACCGAATATTTCCTTTGTTGCTGCATAGAAGCTGCGCAGGTCACGTTGGTCAGCGAAACTCTGTATTTCTGCAGCTTTTCTTTGCCACCATGTGTTCTGGGCTTCACGGATCCCTCTTTGGCAACCAGCTTCAGCCACCTTGTGAGCACATTTGTTAGCTGCTGTTGGTTGGTTTTCCAAAGTCAGGCGTGCTTGTCGTTTGGTTTCAATGAGAAGAGAGATGGTAGCATCATTCTCATCAAACCAATCCTGCCGTTTCTTGGTGGTGTAGCCTAGTATATATATAAATATATATACAGCATATATATATATATATATATATATATATATATATATATATATATATATATATACATATATATATATATATATATATATATATATATATATATATATATATATATACATATATATATATATATATATATATATATATATACATTAGTATATATATATATATATATATATATATATATATACATACTAATATATATATATATATATATATATATATATATACATATATATATATATATATATATATATATATATATATATATATATATATGTGTGTGTGTGTGTGTGTGTGTTTGTGTGGGTGTGTATATATATATATATATATATATATATATATATATATATATATATATATATATATATATATATATATGTGTGTGTGTGTGTGTGTGTGTTTGTGTGGGTGTGTATATATATATATATATATATATATATATATATATATATACACACACACACACACATATATATATATATATATATATATATATATATATGTATTAAGCATTTTGTTAAAGCCCTTATTACATGGTTTTGATAAATTTCAATCATATGCTAAAAATTTCATCTTGATGGAAAAACAACAAAGGGTTATTTGATTAAAAATATGGAACCATTGATAATATATTTGTAATTAAGAAAATCAGTATAGATAAATATTTTTATCTTCAATTTTACATTATAATCAAATAATATGTTGAAAAGACGCTTGTTAAATTTATGCTAATAAAACTTTTTAAAAGCTTAATAGATAAATAAAATTATTAAAATAAATTAAATAAATCCTTAATAAATTTGTATAATATATAAGGATGCTTTTTGTGCGTTCGAATGTAATAAGATATTTCAATCATGAACATTGGCTGAACTTCTTTTGACATTGAATAATTATAATAAGTGATATAAAAAAGAATTGATATAAAAGAAAATTTCATTCAATAAAACCAAATCAACTAGAAAAAATATTTTAACTATTGATTAAGTTTTGAATAGTTGCAATAAATGATATAAAAGATTTATTATTATAAAATGTTTATACTCTATAGGTCCTTGTAAACTATCTAAATAAGAGTTTATGTCGTTTGCCTAGTTGTCATTTGCTCTTTAGGGCAATTGAATGGGCAAGCAACTATTCGCAAATGGTTTATCGGAAAGGCGTGTTCCTATTGGCTAATGTCTAAATAAGACCTTGCTATTGGCTGAGTCAATCGAGAAGCAACGTCCCAGAATGTTTTTCAAAAGTAGATATTACCAGTATTTTACCCTCAAAATAGCCTCCCTGACGCCATCTATTGGTGTCTTTAAAAACATGTGAAGATTAACTCAATCAGGTAAGAAACTATGGTATTCTTTCCTTGAAAATACTTCAAAAATCTCTTGTATATATGCATGAGCATAGGTATAGTGAAATAGAAAATATATATGATGAAAATACCAGAATTAGAAGTATCATGACAGATATAAGAAATCTTAGACGGAATTCTCGACTATAGTTGGAGCAAAATTTGACTGGCATAGCAGGAGGGGTTTCAAAATTGCCAATATTCTAAGTGGAAAGTATACTTTTTTAATGAAATGTAGATATTATTGTTTATGATATACCATCAAGAAAACATTATATATTTTGGTTATCAATTCACCCTCGTCCTGAAATCCTTATGAACAGATTATTGAGTATAATTCATCTTCTCGTAAAACCGAAAGGTTGGCCACCCCTAATCCACCGATTGAGAGTTATGTAAACATTAGATTCTTTTAAGTTTTTATAACGGTAAAATTTCAAACAATAAAACGAGTTAGTCTAATTCCAGTTCATATAATACAATAGGTTTTAGATGCATATATGAAGAGAGTTAGTTTGTGAAGGTTTTGGCGAGGACATATAATTATTTACAAACTAATTAACCTAAAGGAACTATTAGCTGACGACAACATATCCAAAAGGAATTCAATTAAGGTACCAATTTTTGACCAAACCAAGAACATTATAACCATGGCTTTATTTGTCCAGGAAGCACACATTATTTAAAATATGATTAAAGTTAACTCTTACTTCAGTTACGTTTTGGTTCTCAAATAGTATGAATACTGTTATGATTAGTGTTTTATCTTTTTTTAACATATCTTGGATTTCATAAGGTTGGCTACTCTGGTACGTAAGTAAACTTCTGTTTTAAACATATTTTCCTTTTAAATTTAGCTATTTTATGACACGTATTCCTCATAGTTAAAAATCCCTGATGGTAGGTCTCAAGATTAAGAAATTATTGCTATAATTCTGTCAAAGATATGAACAAATTACCACACGGGAAAGAATTGATGGTAGTCCCCACTTAATTCATAAAATTAATTTTCAATACTTTCCCAAAACCATAAAAGAAATATTAGGACCATTTTATGTCTATTATAATAGAGACAAAGACTTATTCTTCACATGTCAAAACGCAATCCTGACCTACGTTAAGTTTAATTGAAAATTTAAAGGAAATCTTAAAAGTCAGTTCTGGTATTACTGATAAGGATGACGTCTGCCGATTGGGTTCCAGGTTGGCCAACATAAACATTTGATGATTTAAGTCAACATAAACAAATAAATGGTAATCATCATTTCATATCCAAAATCAAAAAGTAATCTAACTATGATATATTATCTTGATCTAACAAGAGAACGTTTTCTGCAATATATTAACTCTAGTTCACCTTCAATTAGAGAAATAGATGTGGCAGCCCTTGTTCTAAGTTTACTATTCTTAGAAACATTACGGTTATTTTTAGTTTTATGTTAACATATTCATTGATTGTTTATGTTTGAAATATTTTATCCATTCATTCTTAAA
>NW_027171742.1:115000-117500 GCF_036898095.1 Palaemon carinicauda | reverse complement strand
GAAGATTCCTGTTATCTAAATCTAATATACTCGACCAGTCAAAAAGGACGCAAAGGGTCTCTTAGATTTTGTCATTCGTCTATATTTTGAGCTTTTAAAGCAATATTTCTCCACTCATCATCTCTCACTTCACGCTTCATAGTCCTCAGCTATGTAGTCCTCGGCCTTCCTACTCTTCTAGTGCCTTGTGGAGCCCACTTGAAAATTTGGTCCACTAATCTCTCTTGGGTTGTGGAACTATTTGAAGATAATAGAAAAGCACAGTAATAAATGCAAACGATACGATTGTTAAGAGAAAGTGAACGATATCATATGAAATTCAATACGGCGGTGAACGATAATATTGAAAATAAATCATTTAGAGCAGTGGTTCCCAAACTATCTTACCTGACGCCCCCTTTTTGCTTCCAGTAGACCCGTACGCCCCCACTCCTCTCTTTTTTTATATGAAATAATTCTTACATTTATTTCTTAGCATTGTACAGGAAAACAGATTTCTCCTTGTATTACATTTTAATAATGAAAGCCACTCAAACAAATAATGGTACATTACAGTAACTAAAAACGAAACATTTGGTTCAAAGTGAGCGAAAAAAAGTTTGAACATTAGCAAATTGGCAAAATTGAGTTGCAGTTTTAAGAATAGATAATTTGAAAACATGGCATATAATATTTGAAAATACTTATGAGACTAAGGCATAATTTCTGGTCAAATTTTTTGAGATGGATGCTGCTGTTCTTTTAATGATTTTATTATTCTATTAAACAAGTAATTTCGATTAGATGACTTCACGCCCCCCTTGTATCGTCCTCACGCCCCCCTAGTGGGGCGCGCCCCCCAGTTTGGGAACCACTGATTTAGAGGGAAATATGTAATACAGCAGATAATATACCGAAATACGCATCAGAGTACTTGACTGGAAACCAGCTCTATAAATCTATTTATCAGTCAGGCATTTAGATAGATATGCACCAAATTTTGGCAACTCCTTTCCCCTCTACCCAAGGGACAGGAAGAACTAAGCGGGACCGGAAAGAAATATATACATATATATTTATATAGTTAGACACTTGTCCTTTATCATATAGAGTCGATTATTTTGGCTGCTGATGATTCAGTTTGGAAACTAAACTTCAATCTATTATTTTGATAAATTATTATCAAGAGGGTTTTATTTGACTGATTTATAAAAAAATAAATACATTAAATTCAATTGAGCCTCTTATAACAAAATACAAAAGCAGTTAGTTTTACAATGAAATATACAAGTTGATTGGAATTCTTGTAAAAAAAAAAAAAAAAAAAAAAAAAATGGAATGGATAGCTTAAAATTTCCAAGGTAGGATTGATTGTTAAATAATCTGATATCATTAATATCTTTCCAATAGATATAAAAAGAACTAGATAACAACTTTAATATGATAACATCTGATAGAAATGGTGTTCAGATTTTTATCCATGTCAACAGTCACCTAAAGCTTCTTAATTTCAGTTGATCTCAGCAATAAACAAATCGTTCCATAACATTTCGACCACGTCAGCTAACCCAGATTATAAACCTATAAACTTCTATGTCATAAATCATATACATTTTTCATATAGTTTAGGCCAGTCGGTAATACTGCGAACCTAAACTTTACGTTCGCCAGAAATAGAGAAAAATATGTTGCTAAATTTTTCGTGAGATTGAAGGAAATTTGTTTTTCTATATTTCTATGTCTTCATATTTTTGGTAGATCTGTCTTAACTTATTTCTGAATTATCTAAATGTTCAACCAAACTCTTGACCAATCTCAAGGTTAGTATCTGATTAAAGAATTATTATTCCCTAATTCTTCAAAGATATAAAGAAAAAAAAAGATTAGTTATTTATATTTGTGAGTAATTATCATACATGGATTATTATTTATGATCTTATTTATAGCCGAAATCGAATGAAAGCTATGTAACTTCATAAGACAGTTGATAATATTTTTCCATATACAAAATCACAAAATTTGAAAGTAAGATATGCAGAGATTGAAAAAAAAATATTCTAAAAAGTAATTTTGCTCTTTTTTATCTAATAAAAAGAAAATGCTATACTGATATCGAATGCATTTTTTTTAGGAAATCTGCTTCTATTTTGCATCATTATAAAAATTCTCTCTTTTTTACTCAATAAAAAAGTGTGCATTTTTACTCATTATAGAAATACCTTCTAGTGTAAAAAAAAAAAAAAAAAAAAAAACAAGATAGTGTAAAGACTATTCATAAATCCTTATAGATTTAACCTCTCTTTTACTGAAGAAGCAATTCAAGAAATAATAAACGAAGGCTTTAAGAAATATAAAAATGCCTTCCGGTTACTAAATAAAAATAAGACTTCAAGGTAAAATGCCCAAATTACTGGAATAATTCTGAAGTATTCTACGATAAAATGCATCTTTTTTTTTTTTTATCTAACCAAAGTAATGGACCATTTTCTAAACCCCCCAAAGAAAAAGAAATATTATTTTC
>NW_027171742.1:80000-105000 GCF_036898095.1 Palaemon carinicauda | reverse complement strand
TATTTTCCTTGTGCTTGAGTTTTATGGATTCACCAATAAAATAAACATAACACGCATAAAACCAAAAATAAAAAGTTTTATTGTGTGAGAAAAAATTAAATTTCAAATCTTTAATGGTAACTCTCAAATATATATAAACAGGAAATATGAGAGAGAGAGAGAGAGAGAGAGAGAGAGAGAGAGAGAGAGAGAGAGAGAGAGAGAGAGAGAGAGAGAGAGAGAGAGAGCTCTTAAAACCTGAAGTACAATAGTGTGAGAATGCGTTCTAGTTTCATGAAACGGTTATTACACACTGAAATTACCCGTGTATTATCAGAGGAGCTTCCACCCTGAAACTACAATTACAGAAGTACGTGTTGGGGTATGTTAAACACTGATGGATCTGAAGGTAGAAGCTACAGTCCCTGCAAACACCCCATCCATAGCTCACAAGGATTACAGTCCCTGCAAACACCCCATCCATAGCTCACAAGGATTACAGTACCTGTAAACACCCCATCCATAGCTCACAAGGATTACAGTCCCTGCAAACACCCCATCCATAGCTCACAAGGATTACAGTCCTTGCAAACACCCCATCCATACCTCATAAGGATTACTGTCCCCAAAAACACCCCATCCATAGCTCACAAGGATTACAGTCCCTGCAAACACTCCATCCATAGCTCACTAGGATTACTTTCCCTGCAAACACCCTATCCATAGCTCACAAGGATTACAGTCCCTGCAAACACCCCATCCATAGCTCACAAGGATTAAAGTCCTTGCAAACACCCCATCCATACCTCATAAGGATTAGTCCCCACAAACACCCCATCCATAGCTCACAAGGATTACAGTCCCTGCAAACACTCCATCCATAGCTCACTAGGATTACAGTCCCTACAAACACCCCATCCATAGCACACAAAGATTACATTCCCTGCAAACACCACATCCATAGCTCACAAGGATTATAGTCCCTGCAAACACCCCATCCATAGCTCACAAGGATTACAGTCCTTGCAAACACCCCATCCATAGTTCACAAGGATTAAAGTCCTTGCAAACACCCCATCCATACCTCATAAGGATTAGTCCCCACAAACACCCCATCCATAGCTCACAAGGATTACAGTCCCTGCAAACACTCCATCCATAGCTCACTAGGATTACAGTCCCTACAAACACCCCATCCATAGCTCACAAGGATTACATTCCCTCCAAACACCCCATCCATAGCTCACAAGGATTACAGTCCCTGCAAACACCCCATCCATAGCTCACAAGGATTACAGTCCCTGCAAACACCCCATCCATAGCTCAAAAGGATTAAAGTCCTTGCAAACACCCCATCCATACCTCATAAGGATTAGTCCCCACAAACACCCCATCCATAGCTCACAAGGATTACAGTCCCTGCAAACACCCCATCCATAGCTCACAAGGATTAAAGTCCTTGCAAACACCCCATCCATACTTCATAAGGATTAGTCCCCACAAACACCCCATCCATAGCTCACAAGGATTACAGTCCCTGCAAACACTCCATCCATAGCTCACTAGGATTACAATCCCTGCAAACACCCCATACATAGCTCACAAGGATTACAGTCCTTCCAAACACCCCATTCATAGCTTACAAAGATTACAGTCCCTACAAACACCCCATCCATAGCTCACAAGGATTACAGTCCCTGCGAACATCCCATCCATAGCTCACAGGGATTACAGTCTCTGCAAACACCCCATCCATAGGTCACAAGGATTACAGTCCCTACAAACACCCCATCCATAGCTCACAAGGATTACATTCCCTGCAAACACCCCATCCATAGCTCACAAGGATTACAGTCCCTGCAAACACCCCATCCATAGCTCATAAGGATTACAGTCCCTGCAAACACCCCATCCATAGCTCGCAAGTATTACAGTCCCTGCAAACATCCCATCCATAGCTCACAAGGAATCTAGTCCTTGCAAACACCCTATCCATAGCTCACAAGGATTACAGTCCTTGCAAACACCCCATCCATACCTCATAAGGATTACTGTCCCCAAAAACACCCCATCCATAGCTCACAAGGATTACAGTCCCTGCAAACACTCCATCCATAGCTCACTAGGATTACTTTCCCTGCAAACACCCTATCCATAGCTCACAAGGATTACAGTCCCTGCAAACACCCCATCCATAGCTCACAAGGATTAAAGTCCTTGCAAACACCCCATCCATACCTCATAAGGATTAGTCCCCACAAACACCTCATCCATAGCTCACAAGGATTACAGTCCCTGCAAACACTCCATCCATAGCTCACTAGGATTACAGTCCCTACAAACACCCCATCCATAGCACACAAGGATTACATTCCCTGCAAGCACCACATCCATAGCTCACAAGGATTATAGTCCCTGCAAACACGCCATCCATAGCTCACAAGGATTACAGTCCCTGCAAACACCCCATCCATAGTTCACAAGGATTAAAGTCCTTGCAAACACCCCATCCATACCTCATAAGGATTAGTCCCCACAAACACCCCATCCATAGCTCACAAGGATTACAGTCCCTGCAAACAATCCATCCATAGCTCACTAGGATTACAGTCCCTACAAACACCCCATCCATAGCTCACAAGGATTACATTCCCTCCAAACACCCCATCCATAGCTCACAAGGATTACAGTCCCTGCAAACACCCCATCCATAGCTCACAAGGATTACAGTCCCTGCAAACACCCCATCCATAGCTCAAAAGGATTAAAGTCCTTGCAAACACCCCATCCATACCTCATAAGGATTAGTCCCCACAAACACCCCATCCATAGCTCACAAGGATTACAGTCCCTGCAAACACCCCATCCATAGCTCACAAGGATTAAAGTCCTTGCAAACACCCCATCCATACTTCATAAGGATTAGTCCCCACAAACACCCCATCCATAGCTCACAAGGATTACAGTCCCTGCAAACACTCCATCCATAGCTCACTAGGATTAAAATCCCTGCAAACACCCCATACATAGCTCACTAGGATTACAGTCCTTCCAAACACCCCATTCATAGCTCACAAAGATTACAGTCCCTACAAACACCCCATCCATAGCTCACAAGGATTACAGTCCCTGCAAACATCCCATCCATAGCTCACAGGGATTACAGTCTCTGCAAACACCCCATCCATAGGTCACAAGGATTACAGTCCCTAAAAACACCTCATCCATAGCTCACAAGGATTACATTCCCTGCAAACACCCCATCCATAGCTCACAAGGATTACAGTCCCTGCAAACACCCCATCCATAGCTCATAAGGATTACAGTCCCTGCAAACACCCCATCCAGAGCTCGCAAGTATTACAGTCCCTGCAAACATCCCATCCATAGCTCACAAGGATTACAGTCCTTGCAAACACCCTATCCATAGCTCACAAGGATTACAGTCCCTGCAAACACCCCATCCATAGCTCACAAGGATTACAGTCCCTGCCAATACCCCATTCATAGCTCACAAGGATTACAGTCCCTGCTAACATCTCATCCATAGCTCACAAGGATTACAGTCCCTGCAAACACCCCATCCATAGCTCACAAGGATTACAGTCCCTACAAACATCCCATCCATATCTCACAAGGATTACAGTCCCTGCAAACACCCCATTCATAGCTCACAAGGATTACAGTCCCTGCAAACACCCTATCCATATCTCACAGGGATTACAGTCCCTGGAAACACCCCATCCAAAGCTCACAAGGATTACAGTCCCTGCAAACACCCCATCTGTAGCTCACAAGGATTACTGTCCCTGCAAACACCCCATCCATAGCTCACAAGGATTACAGTCCCTGCAAACACCCCATCTATAGCTCACAAGGATTACAGTCCCTGCAAACACCCCATCCATAGCTCACAAGGATTACAGTACCTGCAAACACCCCATCCATAGCTCACAAGGATTACAGTCCCTGCAAACACCCCATCCATAGCTCACAAGGATTACAGTCCTTGCAAACACCCCATCCATACCTCATAAGGATTACTGTCCCCAAAAACACCCCATCCATAGCTCACAAGGATTACAGTCCCTGCAAACACTCCATCCATAGCTCACTAGGATTACTTTCCCTGCAAACACCCTATCCATAGCTCACAAGGATTACAGTCCCTGCAAACACCCCATCCATAGCTCACAAGGATTAAAGTCCTTGCAAACACCCCATCCATACCTCATAAGGATTAGTCCCCACAAACACCCCATCCATAGCTCACAAGGATTACAGTCCCTGCAAACACTCCATCCATAGCTCACTAGGATTACAGTCCCTACAAACACCCCATCCATAGCACACAAGGATTACATTCCCTGCAAACACCACATCCATAGCTCACAAGGATTATAGTCCCTGCAAACACCCCATCCATAGCTCACAAGGATTACAGTCCTTGCAAACACCCCATCCATAGTTCACAAGGATTAAAGTCCTTGCAAACACCCCATCCATACCTCATAAGGATTAGTCCCCACAAACACCCCATCCATAGCTCACAAGGATTACAGTCCCTGCAAACACTCCATCCATAGCTCACTAGGATTACAGTCCCTACAAACACCCCATCCATAGCTCACAGGGATTACATTCCCTCCAAACACCCCATCCATAGCTCACAAGGATTACAGTCCCTGCAAACACCCCATCCATAGCTCACAAGGATTACAGTCCCTGCAAACACCCCATCCATAGCTCAAAAGGATTAAAGTCCTTGCAAACACCCCATCCATACCTCATAAGGATTAGTCCCCACAAACACCCCATCCATAGCTCACAAGGATTACAGTCCCTGCAAACACCCCATCCATAGCTCACAAGGATTAAAGTCCTTGCAAACACCCCATCCATACTTCATAAGGATTAGTCCCCACAAACACCCCATCCATAGCTCACAAGGATTACAGTCCCTGCAAACACTCCATCCATAGCTCACTAGGATTACAATCCCTGCAAACACCCCATACATAGCTCACAAGGATTACAGTCCTTCCAAACACCCCATTCATAGCTACAAAGATTACAGTCCCTACAAACACCCCATCCATAGCTCACAAGGATTACAGTCCCTGCAAACATCCCATCCATAGCTCACAGGGATTACAGTCTCTGCAAACACCCCATCCATAGGTCACAAGGATTACAGTCCCTACAAACACCCCATCCATAGCTCACAAGGATTACATTCCCTGCAAACACCCCATCCATAGCTCACAAGGATTACAGTCCCTGCAAACACCCCATCCATAGCTCATAAGGATTACAGTCCCTGCAAACACCCCATCCATAGCTCGCAAATATTACAGTCCCTGCAAACATCCCATCCATAGCTCACAAGGATTACAGTCCTTGCAAACACCCTATCCATAGCTCACAAGGATTACAGTCCCTGCAAACACCCCATCCATAGCTCACAAGGATTACAGTCCTTGCAAACACCCCATCCATACCTCATAAGGATTACTGTCCCCAAAAACACCCCATCCATAGCTCACAAGGATTACAGTCCCTGCAAACACTCCATCCATAGCTCACTAGGATTACTTTCCCTGCAAACACCCTATCCATAGCTCACAAGGATTACAGTCCCTGCAAACACCCCATCCATAGCTCACAAGGATTAAAGTCCTTGCAAACACCCCATCCATACCTCATAAGGATTAGTCCCCACAAACACCCCATCCATAGCTCACAAGGATTACAGTCCCTGCAAACACTCCATCCATAGCTCACTAGGATTACAGTCCCTACAAACACCCCATCCATAGCACACAAGGATTACATTCCCTGCAAGCACCACATCCATAGCTCACAAGGATTATAGCCCTGCAAACACGCCATCCATAGCTCACAAGGATTACAGTCCCTGCAAACACCCCATCCATAGTTCACAAGGATTAAAGTCCTTGCAAACACCCCATCCATACCTCATAAGGATTAGTCCCCACAAACACCCCATCCATAGCTCACAAGGATTACAGTCCCTGCAAACAATCCATCCATAGCTCACTAGGATTACAGTCCCTACAAACACCCCATCCATAGCTCACAAGGATTACATTCCCTCCAAACACCCCATCCATAGCTCACAAGGATTACAGTCCCTGCAAACACCCCATCCATAGCTCACAAGGATTACAGTCCCTGCAAACACCCCATCCATAGCTCAAAAGGATTAAAGTCCTTGCAAACACCCCATCCATACCTCATAAGGATTAGTCCCCACAAACACCCCATCCATAGCTCACAAGGATTACAGTCCCTGCAAACACCCCATCCATAGCTCACAAGGATTAAAGTCCTTGCAAACACCCCATCCATACTTCATAAGGATTAGTCCCCACAAACACCCCATCCATAGCTCACAAGGATTACAGTCCCTGCAAACACTCCATCCATAGCTCACTAGGATTAAAATCCCTGCAAACACCCCATACATAGCTCACTAGGATTACAGTCCTTCCAAACACCCCATTCATAGCTCACAAAGATTACAGTCCCTACAAACACCCCATCCATAGCTCACAAGGATTACAGTCCCTGCAAACATCCCATCCATAGCTCACAGGGATTACAGTCTCTGCAAACACCCCATCCATAGGTCACAAGGATTACAGTCCCTACAAACACCTCATCCATAGCTCACAAGGATTACATTCCCTGCAAACACCCCATCCATAGCTCACAAGGATTACAGTCCCTGCAAACACCCCATCCATAGCTCATAAGGATTACAGTCCCTGCAAACACCCCATCCAGAGCTCGCAAGTATTACAGTCCCTGCAAACATCCCATCCATAGCTCACAAGGATTACAGTCCTTGCAAACACCCTATCCATAGCTCACAAGGATTACAGTCCCTGCAAACACCCCATCCATAGCTCACAAGGATTACAGTCCCTGCCAATACCCCATTCATAGCTCACAAGGATTACAGTCCCTGCTAACATCTCATCCATAGCTCACAAGGATTACAGTCCCTGCAAACACCCCATCCATAGCTCACAAGGATTACAGTCCCTACAAACATCCCATCCATATCTCACAAGGATTACAGTCCCTGCAAACACCCCATTCATAGCTCACAAGGATTACAGTCCCTGCAAACACCCTATCCATATCTCACAGGGATTACAGTCCCTGGAAACACCCCATCCATAGCTCACAAGGATTACAGTCCCTGCAAACACCCCATCTGTAGCTCACAAGGATTACTGTCCCTGCAAACACCCCATCCATAGCTCACAAAGGATTACATTCCCTGCAAACACCCCATCCATAGCTCACAAGGATTACAGTCCTGCAAACACCCATCCATAGCTCAAAGGATTACAGTCCTGCAAACATCCCATCCATAGCTCACAAGGATTACAGTCCCTGCAAACGCCCCATCCATAGCTCACAAGGATTACAGTCCCTGTAAACACCCCATCCATAGCTCACAAGGATTACAGTCCCTGCAAACACCCCATCCATAGCTCACAAGGATTACAGTCCTTGCAAACACCCCATCCATACCTCATAAGGATTACTGTCCCCAAAAACACCCCATCCATAGCTCACAAGGATTACAGTCCCTGCAAACACTCCATCCATAGCTCACTAGGATTACTTTCCCTGCAAACACCCTATCCATAGCTCACAAGGATTACAGTCCCTGCAAACACCCCATCCATAGCTCACAAGGATTAAAGTCCTTGCAAACACCCCATCCATACTCATAAGGATTAGTCCCCACAAACACCCCATCCATAGCTCACAAGGATTACAGTCCCTGCAAACACTCCATCCATAGCTCACTAGGATTACAGTCCCTACAAACACCCCATCCATAGCACACAAGGATTACATTCCCTGCAAACACCACATCCATAGCTCACAAGGATTATAGTCCCTGCAAACACCCCATCCATAGCTCACAAGGATTACAGTCCTTGCAAACACCCCATCCATAGTTCACAAGGATTAAAGTCCTTGCAAACACCCCATCCATACCTCATAAGGATTAGTCCCCACAAACACCCCATCCATAGCTCACAAGGATTACAGTCCCTGCAAACACTCCATCCATAGCTCACTAGGATTACAGTCCCTACAAACACCCCATCCATAGCTCACAAGGATTACATTCCCTCCAAACACCCCATCCATAGCTCACAAGGATTACAGTCCCTGCAAACACCCCATCCATAGCTCACAAGGATTACAGTCCCTGCAAACACCCCATCCATAGCTCAAAAGGATTAAAGTCCTTGCAAACACCCCATCCATACCTCATAAGGATTAGTCCCCACAAACACCCCATCCATAGCTCACAAGGATTACAGTCCCTGCAAACACCCCATCCATAGCTCACAAGGATTAAAGTCCTTGCAAACACCCCATCCATACTTCATAAGGATTAGTCCCCACAAAAACCCCATCCATAGCTCACAAGGATTACAGTCCCTGCAAACACTCCATCCATAGCTCACTAGGATTACAAGTCCCTGCAAACACCCCATACATAGCTCACAAGGATTACAGTCCTTCCAAACACCCCATTCATAGCTCACAAAGATTACAGTCCCTACAAACACCCCATCCATAGCTCACAAGGATTACAGTCCCTGCAAACATCCCATCCATAGCTCACAGGATTACAGTCTCTGCAAACACCCCATCCATAGCTCACAAGGATTACAGTCCCTACAAACACCCCATCCATAGCTCACAAGGATTACATTCCCTGCAAACACCCCATCCATAGCTCACAAGGATTACAGTCCCTGCAAACACCCCATCCATAGCTCATAAGGATTACAGTCCCTGCAAACACCCCATCCATAGCTCGCAAGATTACAGTCCCTGCAAACATCCCATCCATAGCTCACAAGGATTATAGTCCTTGCAAACACCCTATCCATAGCTCACAAGGATTACAGTCCCTGCAAACACCCCATCCATAGCTCACAAGGATTACAGTCCTTGCAAACACCCCATCCATACCTCATAAGGATTACTGTCCCCAAAAACACCCCATCCATAGCTCACAAGGATTACAGTCCCTGCAAACACTCCATCCATAGCTCACTAGGATTACTTTCCCTGCAAACACCCTATCCATAGCTCACAAGGATTACAGTCCCTGCAAACACCCCATCCATAGCTCACAAGGATTAAAGTCCTTGCAAACACCCCATCCATACCTCATAAGGATTAGTCCCCACAAACACCCCATCCATAGCTCACAAGGATTATAGTCCCTGCAAACACTCCATCCATAGCTCACTAGGATTACTGTCCCTACAAACACCCCATCCATAGCACACAAGGATTACATTCCCTGCAAACACCACATCCATAGCTCACAAGGATTATAGTCCCTGCAAACACCCCATCCATAGCTCACAAGGATTACAGTCCCTGCAAACACCCCATCCATAGTTCACAAGGATTAAAGTCCTTGCAAACACCCCATCCATACCTCATAAGGATTAGTCCCCACAAACACCCCATCCATAGCTCACAAGGATTACAGTCCCTGCAAACACTCCATCCATAGCTCACTAGGATTACAGTCCCTACAAACACCCCATCCATAGCTCACAAGGATTACATTCCCTCCAAACACCCCATCCATAGCTCACAAGGATTACAGTCCCTGCAAACACCCCATCCATAGCTCACAAGGATTACAGTCCCTGCAAACACCCCATCCATAGCTCAAAAGGATTAAAGTCCTTGCAAACACCCCATCCATACCTCATAAGGATTAGTCCCCACAAACACCCCATCCATAGCTCACAAGGATTACAGTCCCTGCAAACACCCCATCCATAGCTCACAAGGATTAAAGTCCTTGCAAACACCCCATCCATACTTCATAAGGATTAGTCCCCACAAACACCCCATCCATAGCTCACAAGGATTACAGTCCCTGCAAACACCCCATCCATAGCTCAAAAGGATTAAAGTCCTTGCAAACACCCCATCCATAGCTCATAAGGATTAGTCCCCACAAACACCCCATCCATAGCTCACAAGGATTACAGTCCCTGCAAACACCCCATCCATAGCTCACAAGGATTACAGTCCCTGCAAACACCCCATCCATAGCTCATAAGGATTAGTCCCCTGCAAACACCCCATCCATAGCTCACAAGGATTACAGTCCCTGCAAACACCCCATCCATAGCTCACTAGGATTAATCCCTGCAAACACCCCATCCATAGCTCACTAGGATTACAGTCCTTGCAAACACCCCATCCATAGCTCACAAAGGATTACAGTCCCTGCAAACACCCCATCCATAGCTCACAAGGATTACAGTCCCTGCAAACATCCCATCCATAGCTCACAGGGATTACAGTCCTCTGCAAACACCCCATCCATAGCTCACAAGGATTACAGTCCCTGCAAACACCTCATCCATAGCTCACAAGGATTACAGTCCCTGCAAACACCCCATCCATAGCTCACAAGGATTACAGTCCCTGCAAACACCCCATCCATAGCTCATAAGGATTACAGTCCCTGCAAACACCCCATCCATAGCTCGCAAGGATTACAGTCCCTGCAAACATCCCATCCATAGCTCACAAGGATTACAGTCCTTGCAAACACCCATCCATAGCTCACAAGGATTACAGTCCCTGCAAACACCCCATCCATAGCTCACAAGGATTACAGTCCCTGCCAAACCCCATCCATAGCTCACAAGGATTACAGTCCCTGCAAACATCTCATCCATAGCTCACAAGGATTACAGTCCCTGCAAACACCCCATCCATAGCTCACAAGGATTACAGTCCCTACAAACATCCCATCCATAGCTCACAAGGATTACAGTCCCTGCAAACACCCCATCCATAGCTCACAAGGATTACAGTCCCTGCAAACACCCATCCATATCTCACAAGGATTACAGTCCCTGCAAACACCCCATCCATAGCTCACAAGGATTACAGTCCCTGCAAACACCCCATCCATAGCTCACAAGGATTACTGTCCCTGCAAACACCCCATCCATAGCTCACAAGGATTACAGTCCCTGCAAACACCCCATCCATAGCTCACAAGGATTACAGTCCCTGCAAACACCCCATCCATAGCTCACAAGGATTACAGTACCTGCAAACACCCCATCCATAGCTCACAAGGATTACAGTCCCTGCAAACACCCCATCCATAGCTCACAAGGATTACAGTCCTTGCAAACACCCCATCCATACCTCATAAGGATTACTGTCCCCAAAAACACCCCATCCATAGCTCACAAGGATTACAGTCCCTGCAAACACTCCATCCATAGCTCACTAGGATTACTTTCCCTGCAAACACCCTATCCATAGCTCACAAGGATTACAGTCCCTGCAAACACCCCATCCATAGCTCACAAGGATTAAAGTCCTTGCAAACACCCCATCCATACCTCATAAGGATTAGTCCCCACAAACACCCCATCCATAGCTCACAAGGATTACAGTCCCTGCAAACACTCCATCCATAGCTCACTAGGATTACAGTCCCTACAAACACCCCATCCATAGCACACAAGGATTACATTCCCTGCAAACACCACATCCATAGCTCACAAGGATTATAGTCCCTGCAAACACCCCATCCATAGCTCACAAGGATTACAGTCCTTGCAAACACCCCATCCATAGTTCACAAGGATTAAAGTCCTTGCAAACACCCCATCCATACCTCATAAGGATTAGTCCCCACAAACACCCCATCCATAGCTCACAAGGATTACAGTCCCTGCAAACACTCCATCCATAGCTCACTAGGATTACAGTCCCTACAAACACCCCATCCATAGCTCACAGGGATTACATTCCCTCCAAACACCCCATCCATAGCTCACAAGGATTACAGTCCCTGCAAACACCCCATCCATAGCTCACAAGGATTACAGTCCCTGCAAACACCCCATCCATAGCTCAAAAGGATTAAAGTCCTTGCAAACACCCCATCCATACCTCATAAGGATTAGTCCCCACAAACACCCCATCCATAGCTCACAAGGATTACAGTCCCTGCAAACACCCCATCCATAGCTCACAAGGATTAAAGTCCTTGCAAACACCCCATCCATACTTCATAAGGATTAGTCCCCACAAACACCCCATCCATAGCTCACAAGGATTACAGTCCCTGCAAACACTCCATCCATAGCTCACTAGGATTACAATCCCTGCAAACACCCCATACATAGCTCACAAGGATTACAGTCCTTCCAAACACCCCATTCATAGCTTACAAAGATTACAGTCCCTACAAACACCCCATCCATAGCTCACAAGGATTACAGTCCCTGCGAACATCCCATCCATAGCTCACAGGGATTACAGTCTCTGCAAACACCCCATCCATAGGTCACAAGGATTACAGTCCCTACAAACACCCCATCCATAGCTCACAAGGATTACATTCCCTGCAAACACCCCATCCATAGCTCACAAGGATTACAGTCCCTGCAAACACCCCATCCATAGCTCATAAGGATTACAGTCCCTGCAAACACCCCATCCATAGCTCGCAAATATTACAGTCCCTGCAAACATCCCATCCATAGCTCACAAGGATTATAGTCCTTGCAAACACCCTATCCATAGCTCACAAGGATTACAGTCCCTGCAAACACCCCATCCATAGCTCACAAGGATTACAGTCCTTGCAAACACCCCATCCATACCTCATAAGGATTACTGTCCCCAAAAACACCCCATCCATAGCTCACAAGGATTACAGTCCCTGCAAACACTCCATCCATAGCTCACTAGGATTACTTTCCCTGCAAACACCCTATCGATAGCTCACAAGGATTACAGTCCCTGCAAACACCCCATCCATAGCTCACAAGGATTAAAGTCCTTGCAAACACCCCATCCATACCTCATAAGGATTAGTCCCCACAAACACCCCATCCATAGCTCACAAGGATTACAGTCCCTGCAAACACTCCATCCATAGCTCACTAGGATTACAGTCCCTACAAACACCCCATCCATAGCACACAAGGATTACATTCCCTGCAAGCACCACATCCATAGCTCACAAGGATTATAGGCCCTGCAAACACGCCATCCATAGCTCACAAGGATTACAGTCCCTGCAAACACCCCATCCATAGTTCACAAGGATTAAAGTCCTTGCAAACACCCCATCCATACCTCATAAGGATTAGTCCCCACAAACACCCCATCCATAGCTCACAAGGATTACAGTCCCTGCAAACAATCCATCCATAGCTCACTAGGATTACAGTCCCTACAAACACCCCATCCATAGCTCACAAGGATTACATTCCCTCCAAACACCCCATCCATAGCTCACAAGGATTACAGTCCCTGCAAACACCCCATCCATAGCTCACAAGGATTACAGTCCCTGCAAACACCCCATCCATAGCTCAAAAGGATTAAAGTCCTTGCAAACACCCCATCCATACCTCATAAGGATTAGTCCCCACAAACACCCCATCCATAGCTCACAAGGATTACAGTCCCTGCAAACACCCCATCCATAGCTCACAAGGATTAAAGTCCTTGCAAACACCCCATCCATACTTCATAAGGATTAGTCCCCACAAACACCCCATCCATAGCTCACAAGGATTACAGTCCCTGCAAACACTCCATCCATAGCTCACTAGGATTAAAATCCCTGCAAACACCCCATACATAGCTCACTAGGATTACAGTCCTTCCAAACACCCCATTCATAGCTCACAAAGATTACAGTCCCTACAAACACCCCATCCATAGCTCACAAGGATTACAGTCCCTGCAAACATCCCATCCATAGCTCACAGGGATTACAGTCTCTGCAAACACCCCATCCATAGGTCACAAGGATTACAGTCCCTACAAACACCTCATCCATAGCTCACAAGGATTACATTCCCTGCAAACACCCCATCCATAGCTCACAAGGATTACAGTCCCTGCAAACACCCCATCCATAGCTCATAAGGATTACAGTCCCTGCAAACACCCCATCCAGAGCTCGCAAGTATTACAGTCCCTGCAAACATCCCATCCATAGCTCACAAGGATTACAGTCCTTGCAAACACCCTATCCATAGCTCACAAGGATTACAGTCCCTGCAAACACCCCATCCATAGCTCACAAGGATTACAGTCCCTGCCAATACCCCATTCATAGCTCACAAGGATTACAGTCCCTGCTAACATCTCATCCATAGCTCACAAGGATTACAGTCCCTGCAAACACCCCATCCATAGCTCACAAGGATTACAGTCCCTACAAACATCCCATCCATATCTCACAAGGATTACAGTCCCTGCAAACACCCCATTCATAGCTCACAAGGATTACAGTCCCTGCAAACACCCTATCCATATCTCACAGGGATTACAGTCCCTGGAAACACCCCATCCATAGCTCACAAGGATTACAGTCCCTGCAAACACCCCATCTGTAGCTCACAAGGATTACTGTCCCTGCAAACACCCCATCCATAGCTCACAAAGATTACATTCCCTCCAAACACCCCATCCATAGCTCACAAGGATTACAGTCTCTGCAAACACCCTATCCATAGCTCGCAAAGATTACAGTCCATGCAAACATCCCATCCATAGCTCACAAGGATTACAGTCCCTGCAAACGCCCCATCCATAGCTCACAAGGATTACAGTCCCTGTAAACACCCCATCCATAGCTCACAAGGATTACAGTCCCTGCAAACACCCCATCCATAGCTCACAAGGATTACAGTCCTTGCAAACACCCCATCCATACCTCATAAGGATTACTGTCCCCAAAAACACCCCATCCATAGCTCACAAGGATTACAGTCCCTGCAAACACTCCATCCATAGCTCACTAGGATTACTTTCCCTGCAAACACCCTATCCATAGCTCACAAGGATTACAGTCCCTGCAAACACCCCATCCATAGCTCACAAGGATTAAAGTCCTTGCAAACACCCCATCCATACTTCATAAGGATTAGTCCCCACAAACACCCCATCCATAGCTCACAAGGATTACAGTCCCTGCAAACACTCCATCCATAGCTCACTAGGATTACAGTCCCTACAAACACCCCATCCATAGCACACAAGGATTACATTCCCTGCAAACACCACATCCATAGCTCACAAGGATTATAGTCCCTGCAAACACCCCATCCATAGCTCACAAGGATTACAGTCCTTGCAAACACCCCATCCATAGTTCACAAGGATTAAAGTCCTTGCAAACACCCCATCCATACCTCATAAGGATTAGTCCCCACAAACACCCCATCCATAGCTCACAAGGATTACAGTCCCTGCAAACACTCCATCCATAGCTCACTAGGATTACAGTCCCTACAAACACCCCATCCATAGCTCACAAGGATTACATTCCCTCCAAACACCCCATCCATAGCTCACAAGGATTACAGTCCCTGCAAACACCCCATCCATAGCTCACAAGGATTACAGTCCCTGCAAACACCCCATCCATAGCTCAAAAGGATTAAAGTCCTTGCAAACACCCCATCCATACCTCATAAGGATTAGTCCCCACAAACACCCCATCCATAGCTCACAAGGATTACAGTCCCTGCAAACACCCCATCCATAGCTCACAAGGATTAAAGTCCTTGCAAACACCCCATCCATACTTCATAAGGATTAGTCCCCACAAAAACCCCATCCATAGCTCACAAGGATTACAGTCCCTGCAAACACTCCATCCATAGCTCACTAGGATTACAATCCCTGCAAACACCCCATACATAGCTCACAAGGATTACAGTCCTTCCAAACACCCCATTCATAGCTCACAAAGATTACAGTCCCTACAAACACCCCATCCATAGCTCACAAGGATTACAGTCCCTGCAAACATCCCATCCATAGCTCACAGGGATTACAGTCTCTGCAAACACCCCATCCATAGGTCACAAGGATTACAGTCCCTACAAACACCCCATCCATAGCTCACAAGGATTACATTCCCTGCAAACACCCCATCCATAGCTCACAAGGATTACAGTCCCTGCAAACACCCCATCCATAGCTCATAAGGATTACAGTCCCTGCAAACACCCCATCCATAGCTCGCAAGTATTACAGTCCCTGCAAACATCCCATCCATAGCTCACAAGGATTATAGTCCTTGCAAACACCCTATCCATAGCTCACAAGGATTACAGTCCCTGCAAACACCCCATCCATAGCTCACAAGGATTACAGTCCTTGCAAACACCCCATCCATACCTCATAAGGATTACTGTCCCCAAAAACACCCCATCCATAGCTCACAAGGATTACAGTCCCTGCAAACACTCCATCCATAGCTCACTAGGATTACTTTCCCTGCAAACACCCTATCCATAGCTCACAAGGATTACAGTCCCTGCAAACACCCCATCCATAGCTCACAAGGATTAAAGTCCTTGCAAACACCCCATCCATACCTCATAAGGATTAGTCCCCACAAACACCCCATCCATAGCTCACAAGGATTATAGTCCCTGCAAACACTCCATCCATAGCTCACTAGGATTACTGTCCCTACAAACACCCCATCCATAGCACACAAGGATTACATTCCCTGCAAGCACCACATCCATAGCTCACAAGGATTATAGTCCCTGCAAACACCCCATCCATAGCTCACAAGGATTACAGTCCCTGCAAACACCCCATCCATAGTTCACAAGGATTAAAGTCCTTGCAAACACCCCATCCATACCTCATAAGGATTAGTCCCCACAAACACCCCATCCATAGATCACAAGGATTACAGTCCCTGCAAACACTCCATCCATAGCTCACTAGGATTACAGTCCCTACAAACACCCCATCCATAGCTCACAAGGATTACATTCCCTCCAAACACCCCATCCATAGCTCACAAGGATTACAGTCCCTGCAAACACCCCATCCATAGCTCACAAGGATTACAGTCCCTGCAAACACCCCATCCATAGCTCAAAAGGATTAAAGTCCTTGCAAACACCCCATCCATACCTCATAAGGATTAGTCCCCACAAACACCCCATCCATAGCTCACAAGGATTACAGTCCCTGCAAACACCCCATCCATAGCTCACAAGGATTAAAGTCCTTGCAAACACCCCATCCATACTTCATAAGGATTAGTCCCCACAAACACCCCATCCATAGCTCACAAGGATTACAGTCCCTGCAAACACTCCATCCATAGCTCACTAGGATTAAAATCCCTGCAAACACCCCATACATAGCTCACAAGGATTACAGTCCTTCCAAACACCCCATTCATAGCTCACAAAGATTACAGTCCCTACAAACACCCCATCCATAGCTCACAAGGATTACAGTCCCTGCAAACATCCCATCCATAGCTCACAGGGATTACAGTCTCTGCAAACACCCCATCCATAGGTCACAAGGATTACAGTCCCTACAAACACCTCATCCATAGCTCACAAGGATTACATTCCCTGCAAACACCCCATCCATAGCTCACAAGGATTACAGTCCCTGCAAACTCCCCATCCATAGCTCATAAGGATTACAGTCCCTGCAAACACCCCATCCAGAGCTCGCAAGTATTACAGTCCCTGCAAACATCCCATCCATAGCTCACAAGGATTACAGTCCTTGCAAACACCCTATCCATAGCTCACAAGGATTACAGTCCCTGCAAACACCCCATCCATAGCTCACAAGGATTACAGTCCCTGCCAATACCCCATTCATAGCTCACAAGGATTACAGTCCCTGCTAACATCTCATCCATAGCTCACAAGGATTACAGTCCCTGCAAACACCCCATCCATAGCTCACAAGGATTACAGTCCCTACAAACATCCCATCCATATCTCACAAGGATTACAGTCCCTGCAAACACCCCATTCATAGCTCACAAGGATTACAGTCCCTGCAAACACTCTATCCATATCTCACAGGGATTACAGTCCCTGCAAACACCCCATCCATAGCTCACAAGGATTACAGTCCCTGCAAACACCCCATCTGTAGCTCACAAGGATTACTGTCCCTGCAAACACCCCATCCATAGCTCACAAAGATTACAGTCCCTGCAAACACCCCATCCATAGCTCACAAGGATTACAGTCTCTGCAAACACCCTATCCATAGCTCGCAAAGATTACAGTCCATGCAAACATCCCATCCATAGCTCACAAGGATTACAGTCCCTGCAAACGCCCCATCCATAGCTCACAAGGATTACAGTCCCTGCAAACACCCCATCCATAGCTCGCAAGGATTACAGTCTCTGCAAACAACCCATCCATAGCTCACAAAGATTACAGTCCCTGCAAACACTCCATCCATAGCTCACAAGGATTACAGTCCCTGCAAACACCCCATCCATAGCTCGCAAGGATTACAGTCCCTCCAAACACCCCATCCATAGCTCACAAGGATGATATAGTTACAGAGACAACAAGATATTATCCAATATGAGCTGATATCTAACCCAAGTCCATCAGATGAACAGAGAGGGATGTTTGCACTTATTGGTTAAAAGTAAGATTTCTTTCTGTTCATCTCTTTCAAATTAACTTAAATTCTTTCATGAAATGTAAATAAATGAAAAAGGTGACCAACGATAAAAAGCAGGAAGTAGGAGATGACGAAAGGAGAAGTTTAGGATGAAAAGCTCAAGATTGAAAAATGACTGGCAAAATCTAACCGAGGCCCTTTGTGTTAATAAAAGCAGATGAGGATGGTGATGATGAGGATGATGATGATGAAGATGATTATGATGATGATGATTGCTATTATTATTACGATCATTATCATTATTATTATTATCATTTATACCATTATAAAAACTAAAGGAAATAAATAAGAACATGATCAATCTCCTATTTTTAAAAAATTGGAAAAATACCAGTCTAAGAATTACATGCATTGAAACGGGATCCAAAGCTAATGCTACTAATTTTCTAACATGAATTCTTTAATGAAACTTTATTCATTAAATAAGGAAACCTGTTTTCAAAAGCTAAAAGAATAAACGAAAACATAATCAATATCCTATTTCGAAAAAATTTGAAAATATTCGTCAAAGAATTACATGGTTGAAACGGGACCCAAAGATAATTTCATCTAAAGATTATAGTGTTTATTTCTTTTAGATTAATTAAATAAACAAAAAAAGGAATTCAATTATCAAAAACTAAGAAAATTAACGAAATCATAATTAAACTACTCTTTTTATAAAAATTGGAAAAAATATCCATCTAAGAATTACACGTGATGAAACTGGACCCAGGGCTAATTCTATGATTTCAATAAACTTTTAAAAATTTCAGTGTTTATTTCTTTTAGATTAAGTAAATAAATAAAAAGGGAAATCAATTATCAAAAGCTAAAAGAATGAATGAAATCATAATCAAATTCCTCTTTTTATAAAAATTGTAAAAATTATCCATCTCAGAATTACAAGCGTTGAAACGGGACCCAGAGCTAATTCCAGGGATTTTCATTTGGCCCCAAAGAGAAAAGAAAAGCTGATATATTTCCCTTCACCGAAGTTTCTATTTCCCGTAATAGGTTTGTTTTGGATGCTAGCGGAGGGGGGTGGGAGATCATTCCAGCTTCCATGTATCATTTCATATTTGCATATGAAAGTAACCCATTTTTTGATTGGCTGATTTTGTATGAAGCTTTTTGCCCAATGGATGAGATTCACATTCTCCTATTTTGGGGAAGTGATGATTTTGTCCGTTTTTTTAATTTATTTTACTAGTATATTTATTTTTATAATTATAAAGTATAATTCGACTTATAATAATGTTTATTCATTTATGTTTGATATGAAGATCTTATTTAAATATTCATAAAAAAGCAATGTTTATATGGGTTTAGATGTATATACATTATTACCTCTGTTTGTGAAGTCAATATAGTCAAAGTATGATTAGACTTATCATAACGTATATTAATGTTTTCATGTTATGAATATTATATTCATATGTTCATATTAAGGAAATTATTATATGGCTTTAGGTATGTGTATGTATGTATCTATATGAACTTACACAGGAGCAAGATAGATGTGTCTGTGCATATCAATTTGCAAAGGAAGAAAATAGAAGTATGTATGTATGTATGTATGTATGTATGTATGTATGTATGTATATGAATTTACAGAGGAGGAAGATAGATGTATATATGTATGTATGTATGTATGTAGGTATGTACATATGTAGGTACATTTACAGATCAGAACGATATAACAAAATCATCTTCACTACTATATCTTCCACAGATAAAATTTCACTGCGAACCCTCTTTGCATTCTTTCCACACTTCTCTGATCATCACCCCATTGTCCTGTTAGCAATATCCACAACCCAAAAACTACGAACAGGATATTGGCATATTCGTCTTTGTTATGCATTGGCGAACAGATTATGCAAAACCAATATTTGGACCAGCGATGCAGAGAGATAAAAAATACCCGGATGAAAGTAGCTATTTTTTTTCTTATTACGAGTTTTCTTGGCAATTTCAAATGTATTTGATGCTTTTTACAGAATATTATTCTATTTTCATCATATTTATAATGATAATATGATATATAATTTACATAATATTAAGCATCTTATATATAATTTGAAATGACCAAATATGTGAAAAAAAAGAATTATATATATATATATATATATATATATATATATATATATATATATATATATATATATATATATACATATATATATGTATATATATATGTATATATATATATATATATATATATATATATATATATATATACATATATATATATATGTGTATATATATATATATATATATATATATATATATATATATATATATATATATATTTATATATATGTATATATGTATATATATATATATATATATACATATATATATATATATATATATATATATATATATATATATATATATATATTCGTATATATATAGATACACGATCTATGAAAGTTTGCGGCCGTTGAAAAACGGAAGGATATGCTATAGTCACCTAATAATGGCTGATATGATGATGATGATGATGATATATATATATATATATATATATATATATATATATATATATATATATATATATATATATATATATATATAAACATATATATATATATATATATATATATATATATATATGATAAATTTTGCACATTTTTACGTGTTTTTCTTATTCAAATAAGCCATATCTATTTTTGATACATTAATGTCTGGATTCTCTTAACAACCTCGGGATCAGAGCCCCAGGCGAAATCACACAAAGACAAGAGCTTGGCTCCGGCCGGGAATCGAACCCTGGTCGGCAAGCCTGTATTGTGTCACACAATTGTACATAAATTATTTTGTCCATATTATGCTTGTATCTGCGCTCTTCCCTCGCACTAAAAAGAACCTGAATGATCATCTCTCTGCCGTGGCTGAATACAATTGCACCCTTCAATAGGTCCCTGGGAAAATGAATCCAGTTGTCGATGCCCTGTCAAGAAACACGTTGGCTGCCGTTCAACTGGGATTGGATTACAACGCCCTGGCTGAAGCCCAACGACAGGATCCAGAGTATCAAGCTTGTAGGACATCCTGCACGTCCCTCCGTTAGGAAGACTTTCCCCTTGAAGACTCCAACACCACCCTCCTCTGTGACGTCAGTACTGGTAGACCGCGACCTTGGATTCCTGCTCCCATGTGCTGACAGGTGTTTGATTTTATTCACGGCCTTTCACATCCCTCGTGCCGTTCTACTGCACAGCTGCTGAAGGCAAAGTTCATTTGGCATGGCATTTCTAAGGATGCTAAGGATTGGGTCCGCGCCTGTACTTCTTGCCAAACTTCCAAAGTACACCGACACACGGATTCAGGAGTGGACACCTTTCCTCAACCTCAGCGTCGTTTCGCACACATTCACGTCGACGTTGTAGGCCCCCTACCCACATCACAAGGACATCGTTACCTGTTTACCGTCATCGACCGCTCCACTCGTTGGCCTGAAGCCATTCCCATGGAAACTGCAACGTCCGCCTCGTGTACATCTGCCTTACTCTCTGGATGGATTTCAAGATTCGGTATCCCTGAGCATATTACTTCTGACAGGGGAACCACTTTCACCTCTCAAATGTCGACGTCATTAGCGAATCTCCTGGGCATCACCCTACATCAGACAACGGCCTACAACCCCGCTGCCAATGGAATGGTTGAACGTTTTCATCGCATGGATTGCAACTGGTTTACTCAGCTTCCCTGGGTCCTTCTGGGACTAAGGACCACTCCTAAAGACGCCCTCGACGTCTCGGCAGCAGAAATGGGTTTATGGCGACCCGTTGGTCGTCCCTGCCGAATTTTTTCCTTCTACAACCTCCTCCGACGATCTCCAGCGCATACGTCACGTCGTGGGAAAATTTACTCCGTGCCGCCAGACTTACAAGCCCCCAGCGAAGCATCACATACCAACGGACTTGCACTCTGCAACGCACGTCTTCCTGCGCAACGACACTAGCAAGCCACCACTAACGCTCCCTTACACGGGCCCTTTCCTTGTGATCCGACGCAGTCCGAAAGCATTCCTACTAAACATTCGGGGCAAAGAAGACTGGGTCTCCATTGATCGTCTAAAACCTGCTTATCTTCTGCCAGATGACCCGCCTACAGTTCGCCTCTCTAGATCAGGGCGCCCTATTTAACATGTACAGTATGTCATTTTTTGGGGGGAGCCATGTACCAACCGTGTGTCACACAATTGTACATAAATTATTTTGTATATATTATGCTTGTATCTGCGCTCTTCACTCGCACTAAAAAGAACCTGAATGATCATGTCTCCGGTTTTGCTCTGTAACATTGTCTGTCTCTCGAACATGTTATGTCCTGTTGCCTTGAGGTTTTGTATATAAAGGAGAGTGTTCCTTAATAAACAACTCAGTTGATTGCATCCTGCCTTTGAGTTCATAACCCTCTCTCGGCCCGTCACAGTCTCTTAACGGACCGGGAACTCATTAGCAATTCGACGCATGAATTCGGACCTGCCGCTGGTCTCGAGGGAAGCTGGCCAATTAGGGAGAGGTAAGACCTATTGGAAAATTAATTTCATTCTTAAGCAACGCTCGTCACAATGAGAGGCAGTTCTATCTCTTGTTAAATCTGTTCCTCCTTACTCACTATTCAATTTTAATGCTGGTCTGGTGGAGTGAAACATTTGCATTTTTATTCCTTACGCAACATTTTAGATACAGTATTGTATTACTATTAATAGAGATCTGATTTCATGGAACTAATACAGTATACCAATTTAATTTTCCGAGCAGTGATATACATTTGATAATCTGGTGTTTATTATAGTTTATTCTAGTTTTTTTCTGGGGTATATATATATATATATATATATATATATATATATATGTATATATATATATATATATATATATATATATATATATATATATATATATATATATATATATATATATATATATATATATGTATATATTTAGTTTAGCTTTCATTCCTTTATCTCTGTGTATGTTATTAACAATGTTCTTATGTAGTAAATTATCGTGAAATTTTATTGATATTTTCACGTATTTTATATCAATAGTTTTATAAATATCTTTATTTATTTGGCAATGAAAGGTCACTTTTCTGTGTACTATTTGATTAAATATACAATTTCATAAATTTGGTCTGGATTTATATCTGCTGTTTATCACTATTCACTGAAATTTATGCTTCAATTATTATAATACCAAAGAAATTACTACTACTACTACTACTACTACTACTACTACTACTACTACTACTACCACTCTACTACTACCTCCATCCAGATTCAGATATTCTTTTTTATGAATTATAGAAGAGTAATAATAAGTTACAATAGATTTTTAGAATAAAATAGTCACATTCAATATAAGAAAATGATAAAACCCAATATGTAAAGTTAATCCCTATTAGTAAGGCCAGCACCCTATCAAATACAATCTTCTGCTTACAATTCAAACATGTTACAGTCTTCTAAGGAAGCTGAAGTTCATTAAAGATTCCCCGCGTGACTTCAGGCTCTGATCCCAAGTGAGTCCAGCCAATCAGAGCGAGATCATTCCTGATGGAGCCGAAAATTTCATTCCGAGGCAGAATGTTGCCATGAAAGAAGCTTAGCTTTTAATTATTTTATATCATTATCATCTCTTCCTACACCTATTGAAGCAAAAGGCCTCGGTTAGATTTAGCCAGTCGTCTTTATCTTGAACTTTTGAATCTACACTTCTCAATGCACACTTCATAGTCCTCAGACATGTAGGCCTGGGTTCTTCCAACTCTTCTAGTGCCTTGTGGAGCCCCGTTGAAAGTTTAGTGAACTAATCTCTCTTGGGGAGTGAGAAGAGCATGCCCAAACAATCTCTATCTACCCCTCATCATTATCTCATCCTCATAGGGCAGTCGAGTAATCTCCCTTATAGTTTCTTTTCTAGTCATGTCCTGCCATGTATCCCCAAAATAGCCTTTTAATTATATAGGTCTGCTTATTTTCTAGTTTTGATGGTGCTATTAATTTTTTTAATAGACTAATAAATAATTATATTCATTTTCCCTCTTACAAGAGGAATAATAGAAACTACATATTTTATCATTCAAGTTAACAATTTCTCCCTTTTTTTTTTTGGATGAAAGGATTGGAACAACTCTGATATAATCAAGGCATTTGAAATTGACATATAATTAAACCATAACACATTTCTAAATTCCTCTCTCCCATATCGATTAGATGTCACCCGCAGACTTCACAATAAAGGACGGACTGATTTATAAACTGCATTAACCGCAGGATGTATTTAAAAGGTAAAGTTGCGGGTTTTAGGTCTCCACTCAGACGATCTACATCATTCTGTTCCGGCGACCATCAGCCAGCAGGGACTATCACTAGCTCCCTCTAACCTAACCCCCCCCCCCACAAGGTGCCACCCTGGGGAGTAACCCCCCAGTAGAAGGT
>NW_027171742.1:62500-72500 GCF_036898095.1 Palaemon carinicauda | reverse complement strand
AATATATACATATATAATTAGAAACACAAACAAATATGTATATACCTTATATATAACTATATATACATATAAATATACTATCCTGTATTTTCCTTAATTAAGACCAACAGCACCGGAAGATCAAGAGAGTAATTAAAGAATTCCGGAGAGCCAAGGAACGCACTATGACCTCAGGTTCCATTGCTAACTATCAGAGCAAATTAATTTTCCTTTAGGAATCACCTCCTTCTAATTGGCTGGTCTCCCCTGAGGATGGTCCCACCGAGTTGGAAGGTGAATCACTAATGGGTAGTTGGGGCTGTTAACTTCTTGGATATTGTTTACGGTTTTATTTAGATTGTTATATGTTTCGTTATTATATTTAGTGTATTTAGGATTAATTGGTTATTAATAAATGATTTATGATTAATTAATTGATATAGAATAGATTTGATTATCATTTTAGATGTCAGTCCATTTCTTTGAGATTGCAATTTCAAAATGGCTTTGCTTGTATATAGATATGTCCTTTTTAGAAATGAACTTATTTTTTTTTTTTTCAAAATACTTATTCCATAGGGACGATTTTGAACGACATGTCATCATGCTTTAGGTTTTGTTTTGTAATAAATTTGGGAACAAAATGGTTTTAAATATTTCCTTTTTTTTCTTACTAATTCCATAGGAACGAGTTTGGATGAAATATCATCAAACGTTAGGTACCTTTTTTTCCAGTAAATTTAGAAACAAGATGATTTTGAACATATAATTTTTCTCATACTTATTCCATAGGGACGATTTTGGACGACGTATCATCATACTTAGGTACCCTTTTCTAGTAATATCAGAAAGCAAAGGGTTTTGAAGTTAATTTTTTCATACTTATTCCATAAGGACGATTTTGGAAGACATTTCACCATATGTTAGGTACCTCTTTTTAACAAAATTAGAAACAAAATGATTTTGAATATTAAATTGTTTTATACATATTTCATAGGTTCGATTTTGGAAGATATATTATCGTACGTTAAATACCTTTTTATGATAAATTTAAAAACAAAATAATTTTGGATATATAATTTTTTTTCATACTTATTCCATTGGGATAATTTTGGAAGATATATCACCATAAGTTAGGTACCTTTTTCAAGAAATCTAGAAACAAAATAATTTTGAATATGTAATTTTTTCATTCTTATTCCATAGGAACGATTTTGGACGACATATTATCATAGACTAGGTATCTTTTTCTGATAAATTTAGAAACAAGAGATTTTAAACATTATATCAATAATAATGATAAATTATTAGCTATTTTTAGAAAACGTATCAACAGAGAACACAGAATAACTGGTAGTAAAAACGTCTTGAATGTTCTTCAACCAAGCATTGAAACATAGGAAGTAATGTTTCGATTGCATATTCAGATGAGAGACAATAGTCAGTAATGAAGATAATATCAACAATTTTAGAATTCAAATGTTAATCTACATTCGTCTTTTTGACTCTTGTGGTGAATGATTACAATAAACGTACTGCTTTGATTAAATATTCTATGCTAAAGCAGTAACATGAAATTGCTATTTGGAGAAATGTCATCCACTGATTAAATGGAAAGATGATATTCCTTATTAGAGCATGAGGAATAGAAGAAGGGTAAATGCACTAGAGAGAGTATATTTATATACCAAGTTTCTATTCCCTGGAAAAAAATATATGATACATACAAATCAAAAGATAATCTATAGAGGAGTATGAGCTTTTGTTTATATATATATATATATATATATATAAATGTATATATAAATATATATATATATATATACATATATATATTTATATATATATATATATATATACATATATATATATAAATATATATATATATATATATGTGTGTATATATATATATATATATATATAAATATACATATATATATACATATATATATATATATATATACATGTGTATATGTATATATATATATATATATATTTATATATATGTAAATATATATATATATATATATATAAATATATATATATATATATATATATACATGTATATATATATATGTATATATATATATATGTATATTTATATATATATATATATATATATAAATATATATACATATACACGTATATGTATATATATATATATATATATAAATATATGTATGTATATTTATATATATATATATGTATATATATATATAAATATATATATATATACATTTACATGTATATATATATATATATATATAACCTAAATCATCATGGTAATGAAGAAGGAAATAATAAAGATAAAAAAAACAGGAAAGGATAAACCTAATTTTTTCTAAATCAAATGTAAATAAAATTTTGACTTATTTACTCATGATTTTTTACTTAAAATTAACAAATTATTCCGTCAAAATAAAAAGAAATTAGTGCAAATAGAATAAATGTCAGAATTTCTCACCCTCTCTCTCTCTCTCTCTCTCTCTCTCTCTCTCTCTCTCTCTCTCTCTCTCTCTAACACAATACATCAGGATTGTTCAGTCATTTACAGGAGAGAGAGAGAGAGAGAGAGAGAGAGAGAGAGAGAGAGAGAGATCTGAAGGCAGTGCTGCAAAAGCAAATAATTTCAGTGCTATTCGTTGCTTTGAATTTAGCATTTTAAGTATCAAAACATCTTTTTTTTTTAAAACGAAATTATGAAAGATTTTCAACATTTCCTTATATGAAATTAAAATAGATAATATTAGATATTATCCAAAGCAATCTCTAACCAAAGTACACTGCAATTATGGTACATTCCCATTCATTCGAGTACGACATTGGTTGCAATTCTCATTGGCTTTAGCTCTCACAACAAGGAACGAATTATATGACGTTTTGATGACGTCATATCTCTGTTGTCCTGCTAAGAACGCACCGTTGCTTCCTATTATGTTGCACCGTTGAGAACGAACCGTGGTCTGTTGAAGGTTATCTCTGTGCTCAACTTACTATTTCCCTCGTTAAGTTTGTTTTATTCATGCGTGATTGCAAACTTCCTTTATGTTGATGTTATCTTCAAGATTAGAGTTGATGTTTTACTGGGAGAAGTTATACATACTGCAGAGTTAGTTTGTCCTTTGGCAGGCAAAATACAGATTGTTTCCATGTAAAAGTTTGTTTACAGACGTTTATACCCGAATTTACTTACACACACAAACACACACACACACAGATTATAGTGTTTATTTCTTTTAGATTAATTAAATAAACAAAAAAAAAGGAAACCAATTATCAAAAACTAAGAAAATTAACGAAATCATAATTAAACTCCTCTTTTTATATAAATTGGAAAAAATATCCATCTAAGAATTACACGTGTCGAAACTAGACCCAGGCCTAATTCTATGATTTGAATATAACTTTAAAAACTGCAGTGTTTATTTCTTTTAAATTAATTAAATAAATAAAAAGGGAAACCAATTATCAAAAGCTAAAAGAATGAATGAAATCATAATCAAACTCCTCTTTTTATAAAAATTGTAAAAAATCTCCATTTAAGAAACAAGCGTCGAAACGGGACCCAGAGCTAATTCCAAGGATTTTCATTTGGCCCCAACGAGAAAAGAAAAGCTGAAATATTTCCCTCCACCGCAGTTTCTATTTCCCGTAATAGGTTTGTTTTGGATGCTAGTGGAGGGGGGGGGGGGTCATTCCAGCTCCCATGTATCATTTCATATTTGCATATAAAAGTAACCCATTTTTAGATTGGCTGCTTTTGTAAAAACCTTTTTGCCAAATAGATGAAATTCATATTCTCCTTTTTTTTGGGTAAGTGATGATTTTGTCAGTTTTTTTTTAATTTATTTTACTAGTATATTTATTTTTATAATTATAAAGTATAATTCGACTTATAATGATATTTATTCATGTATGTTTGATATGCCGATCTTATTCAAATGTTAATAAAAAAGAAATGTTTATGTGGGTTTAGATGTATATAGATTATTACTTCTGTTTGTGAATTCCTTTTAATCAACTAGTATATTTATTATTATAATTATAAAGTATAATTCGACCTATAATAATATTTCTTCATGTATGTTTGATATGTCGATCTTATTCAAATGTTAATAAAAAGAAAATTTTTATATGGGTTAGATGTATATAGATTATTACTTCTGTTTGTGAATTTATTTTAATCAACAAAGTATGATTAGACTTAAAATAATGTATTATAACGTATGTATCTTAGTAATGTATTCATATGTCCGTATTACTGCAATGTGTATATGTCTTAAGATGCATGTATATATGCATGTATGTGCATTTACAGAGGAGCGAGATAGATGTATGTGTGCATATGAATTTTCAGTGTAGGAAAATAGATGTAGGTATACATGTATGTATGTATATGTAAGTATGTATTTATGTATGTATGAATGTAAGTCTGTATGTATATACATTTACAGATCAAAAAGATATAAAAAAAATAGTGTTCACCACTATATCGTCCACAGATAAAATTTCACTGCGAACCCTCTTTGCATTCTTTCCACTTCTCTGATCATCACCCCATTGTCCTGTTAGCAATATACACAAAACAAAAACTACGAACAGGATATTGGCATATTCGTCTTTGCTATGCATTGGCGAACAGATTATGCAAAACCAATATTTGGTTCAGCGATGCAGAGAGATAAAAAATACCCCGGATGGAAGTAGCCATTTTTTTTTCTTATTAAGAATTTTCTTGGCAATTTCGAATGTATTTGATGCTTTTTACAGAATATTATCCTTTTTTTATCATATTTATAATGATAATATGATTTATAGTTAACATAATATTAAGCATCTTATATACAATTTGAAATGACCAAATATGTGAAAAATAAGATTATATATATATATATATATATATATACATATACATATATATATGTATATATATATATATATATATATATAGATTGATGATATATGAAAGTTTGCTGCCGTCGAAAAACGGAAGAATATGCTCTGTAGTCTCCTAATAATGGCTGATATATGTACTGTATATATATATATATATATATATATGTATATATATATATATATATGTATGTATATATATATACATATATATATATATATATATATATAAATATATATATAATTATATATATATATATATATATATACATATATATATCCAGCTCTTTATCATAGAGGGAACATACTTACCATACATTTGTTTATTTACAAACAATACACGCTCCCTGAAAAGTTCTACCTGATCCCTATCGATACACAATCCCCACATACTAATGTAAACAAGGTCCCTCGTCTCTTAACGGACCGGGAACTCATTAGCAATTCGCCGTGTGAATTCGGGCCCGCTGCTGGTCTCGAGGGAAGCTGGCCAATTAGGGAGAGGTAAGACCTATTGGAAAATTAATTTCATTCTTAAGCAGCGCTCGTCACAATGAGAGGCAGTTCTGTCTCTTGTTAAATTGGTTCCCCCTTACTCACTATTCAATTTCAATGCTGGTGGAGTAAAGCATTTGTATTTTTATTCCTTACGCAACATTTTAGATACAGTGTTGTATTACTAATAATAGAGATCTGATTTCATGGAACTAATACAGTATACCAATTCTATTTTCCGAGCAGTGTTATACATTTGATAATCTGGTGTTTATTTTATTTTATCCTAGTTTTTTTTTCTGGGGTATATTTGTATTGAGTTTAGCTTTCATTCCCTTTTCTCTGTGTATGTTATTAACAATGTGCTTATGTAGTAAATTATCGTGAAATTTTATTGATATTTTCACGTATTTTATATCAATGGTTTTATAAACATCATTATTTATTTGGCAATGAAAGGTCCCTTCTTCTGTGTACTATTTGATTAAATATACAATTTCATAAATTTTGTCTGGATTTATATCTGCTGTTTATGACTATTCACTGAAATTTCTGCTTCAATTATAATAATACCAAAGAAATTACTACTACTACTACTATTACTACTACTACTACTACTACTGCTGCTACTACTACTACTACTACTACTACTAATAATAATAATAATACTACCACTCTACTTCTACCTCCATCCAGATTCAGATATTTTTTTTTATGAATTATAGAAGAGTAATAATAAGTTACAATAGATTTTTAGAATACAATAGTCACATTCAATATAAGAAAATGTAAAAACCCAATATGTAAAGTTAATCCCTATTAGTAAGGCCAGCACCCTATTAAATACAATCTTCTGTTTACAATTCAAACATGTTACAGTCTTCTAAGGAAACTGAAGTTCATTAAAGATTCCCCGCGTGACTTCAGGCTCCGATCCCAAGGGAGTCCAGCCAATCAGAGCGAGATAATTCCTGATGGCGACGAAAATTTCATTCCGAGGCAGAATGTTGCTATGAGAGAAGCTTAGCTTTTGATTATTTCATCATTATCATCTCCCCCTACACCTATTGACGCAAAAGGCCTCGGTTAGATTTAGCCAGTTGTCTCTATCTTGAACTTTTGAAAATATACTTCTCAATTCACACTTCATAGTCCTCAGCCATGTAGGTCTGGGTTCTTCCAACTCTTCTAGTGTCTTGTGGAGCCCAGATGAAAGTTTAGTGAACTAATCTCTCTTGGGGAGTGGAAAGTGCATCCCCAAACCATCTCCATCTACCCCTCATCATGATCTAATCTATATATGGCATTCAAGTAATCTCTTTTATACTTTCATTTCTAATCCTCTCCTACCATTTAATTCCCAATAGCCTTGCATAGTCTTAAACCATGTAGACCTGTTTCTAGCAACTCTTCTAGGGCCTTGTGGAGCCCAGTTGGAAGTTTGGTGAGCTGAAGTCTCTTGGGGAGTGAGAAGAGCATGGCCAAACAATCTCCATCTACCCCTCACTATTATCTCATCCTCATATGGCAGTCGAGTAATCTCCCTTATAGTTTCTTTTCTAGTGCTGTCCTGCCAAGTATCTCCCACTAGCCTTTTGGATATATAGTTCTGCTTATTTTCTAGTTTTGATGGTGCTATTAATTTTTTTAATGGCCTAATAAATAATTATATTCATTTTCCCTCCTACAAGAGGAATAATAGAAACTACATATTTCATCATTCAAATTAACAATTTCTCCCTTTTTTTGGATGAAAGGATTGGAATCGACATATAATTGAACCATAACACATTTCTAAATTCCTCTCTCCCATATCGATTAGATGTCACCCGCAGACTTCACAACAAAGAACGGACTGATTTACAAACTGCATCAACCGCAGGATGTATTTAAAAGTTAAAGCTGCAGGTTTTAGGTCTCCACTCAGACGATCTACATCATTCTGTTCCGGCGACCATCAGCCAGCAGGGACTACTACTAGCCCCCTCTAACCTTGCCCCCAGGCGCCACCCTGGGGAGTACCCCCAGTAGAAGGTCTCACGATATCCACATCCTGGCGAGGGATGCGAACTCGGGACCTCTGAAAGAGAAGCCCACAACGCTACCAACCTAGCTATCCGGAGAACTTGCTGGATCGTAAATTGGGGTAGTTATGAAAGAGCTTTTTTCGAGGCTTATGAAAGTTTTAAGTTTTTAATGACACGATAGAATAGTTGGAGAAGATGTGATTGTTCTTTTGATATGAATAGAAGGATAGTCGTTTATCTGTTTATGTGTTAAATAAGCTATCTATCTATATATCTCTATACATCTATCTATCTATCTACCTCTATACATCTATCTATCTATCTATCTATCTATCTATATATTTATCTATCTAAATATATATCTATGCATGTATGTACCTATCTATAAAATATGACCATATACATTCTGAGTGGAAATATCTTAACGAGACGAAAGGGTTTGTGTTTCGCCATGATCAGCAAAGCTGTACTAGTTAGGACCACCAATACGAGGTTGGTTTGCAGTGAACGATCAAACTAAAGTGTCCCTCCATCACCAACCCACCCTGACCAGCGTGGTAATAAAAAAGGGTCAAACCCCAGTCATGAATAAGGACATTTCTGAGGCCTTTATCCTGCAGTTAACCAGGAACGTCTGCATATTTTTTGTATACATATATGTAATAGATTCAGCCGTTTCAAGTCCACTGCAGGACAAAAGCCTCAGACATGTGCTAATTCATTTAAGGTGTTTGGCCATTTTTCGTCACCACCCTAGCCAGTGCGGATTATTGATGGTAGGAGATCTTCGTCTGCTCGCTAACAGCAAACCAACCAAGTATGAGTGTCTCTAGCTAGTACAGTTTTATTCATTACAGCGATACACAAACCCCTTCACTACGCTAAGGTAAATCCCCACTCAGAAATGCTCCCAAAAAGCATGCACATATCTATGCACAACTAAATTAGGAATATTCATGCAAAAGCTTCAATCAATATTTTAGCATTCATAATCACCCAAGTTCAAGCACCCAATTGTACAGCACATAAACACGTACACACATACACACGCGAGGGAATACACACACATCAAAATCCCATGAAGGAAAATCTGCCTGAATATAAGAGTGAGCCGTAAATTCAACCTCGCTTCGAATCACGCTCTTATAGCTGAGAATTCGCCTCCCATTGTCAGGGCACAATAGACACCTAATGAGATGAATGTGGAAACGTTCAATGCGAAATATTTGCGAAATTTGAAATGGTTTTGAAATCGAGGAGTAGAGGGAGTGAAAGGGGAGGGGTTGAAGGGAGGGAAGGGTGATGGAGTGAGTGGGTGATATATTATTACCTAGATGGGAAATCAATCAACAGTTGAAATTGAGAGTGAAGGATAAGGGAAAGTAGAGTGAAGGGAGGTAGAAGAAGAGGGAGTTAAGGGAGTGGAGGGAGTAGTAGAGTGAAAGGAGGGAGGGGAAAGGGGAATGGGGGGAAATGAAGGAGGGGTAGGGGGGACGTATTATTATTTAGATACAAATCATTCAACAGTTGAATTTCTATTTGTTCGATGGATATAATTTTCATCGTTTTTATTGGTGTAGTTAAATTGACATTCTCGTTGGGTTAGTTTTCAATATTATTATTATTATTATTATTATTATTATTATTAATATTATTATTATTATTATTATTATTATTATTATTATTATTATTATTATTATTATAAGCAAACCAAAACGTCAACAGCCTCCGACAATAAGAAATAAAACGTGAGATTACCATGCAGGATCTGCCACAGAGCAACGTTTTGTAGGTGTAAACGTAAGACGCTGGAACGTTTAAGGACAACGTCTCAGGGAGACTCCAGAACAACAGAGTAAGTGACCTGTGCCATTAGCACATTGTCTCCTCCATTTTTATTTTCTAAACGATGGACATATTGTTTTCGAGGAACTGGATTCTTTTGGATGGAATGTTTTTAATTTTTTTTTTATTTTTTATTTTTTTTTTGTGGGTTAGAGGTGAGGGACTAATAAATTGATTTTTTTTGTCTTTGATTTAATTAATTTTATTTCTAATGATAGATTTTTATATCAATGTCAAATAAGTAAAACATATGAGTCATTTACTATCTCTAAGTTTATCTAGTTTTCTTCGATTTTATCAATTTTATTTCTAAGGATAGATTTTTATATCATTGTCAAATAAGTAAAACGTATGAGTCATTTACTATCTCTAAGTTTATCTTGTTTTCTTCGATTTCATCAATTATATTTCTAATGATAGATTTTTTTATCATTGTTAAATAAGCAAAACATATGAGTCATTTTTTATCTTTAAGTTTATCATATACTCGTTTTGAAAATATTTTTTACTTCTCTTGTAGTTTGTTCATATCTTCGTTTCCTTTCCTCACTGGCTGTATTTCCCTGTTGGAGCCCTGGGGCTTATGGCATCCTGCTATTCCTATAATAATAATAATAATAATAATAATAATAATAATAATAATAATAATAATAATAATAATAATAATAATAATAATAATAATAATAATAATAATAATAAAAATAATAATAGTAATAATAATAAGAGGGTTTTGGAAAACAGTTTTACAACTAATGCCCTAA
>NW_027171742.1:57500-60000 GCF_036898095.1 Palaemon carinicauda | reverse complement strand
GGTTTAAATGGTGGTTCAACAATTAATTCTAATTGAGTTGATTGAAATCATTAGAGTTATCTTTAGTGTGATTTTATTTTCTCTTTAGTCTTTGAATTGTTAATCATAAATATTAGTAAATAAAGAATGAAAGCACTTTCCAAATAACTTGATTGGATACAACAATATATCTGATTTTTAATATATAAGTGTACGAATTTATTCAAGATATCCCTTAATTATAATATTTATACAAATACTTATTAAAATTTATCAAAAACCTTTTTGATATCGACTGGAATGTAGGAATTTATTCAAGATATCCCTTAATCATAACATCCATATAAATACTGATGATAAATTATCAAAAACCTTTTTAATGTCAATTGAAATATAGGAATTTATTCAAAATATCCCTGAAGTGGAAAATAGAAATAACTATTAAAAATTAATAAGAAATCTTTAATAACAACTATTGATTTACTTTCTAACATAAAAATATAGGAACTTATTAAGAAAACCCTTGCAATATGATATATATATACAAATACTCAATAAACTAGAAAAAAGAAAAATTTCAATTTTATCAAGTTTAATTATTTATTTGAGGAATTTGTACTTTAATTCTAAATTATCAAATCCAGGATTTTTATTCAAAATATCCTTGAATATTAATACCCATGCAAATATTCATTAAGCATAATCAAAAGCCTTTTTTAATATAACATGTTCCAATAACTCGTTGCCTTCATACTTAGATAGTTGATAAAATGAATATTTAATCTTACAACATCGATAACTTTGATTAAAACAGATAAGTCAGTTACTACTTCTCTTAATATTCCTCCATGATATGTATCGAAGTGCAACTAAGATCAAAGAGGCTGTTTGGACGTCAGGAAGATTTCTCAAGATTTCTCATTTCCAAGTGATAATATTGACCCACATTGAACTTGAATAAAGGTATTAGTAGAAGCTTTAGGTCAAAGGAAGTTTGTTTGCTCTGTGAAGAAGGATTTTTCTGATGGATTCCTCTCAAGTAATTACTGAATGTACAGTAAAACATTCTAGGAAGTGACTAATGTTTTATTTGTTTATGAAAGAATTTTATTTCTTCTCATCTGTGTGATGTTGATTGACTAATAGGCCAATAAGTTAGAAGGGAAAATACACGTAATAAGAACTACCTCTCTCTCTCTCTCTCTCTCTCTCTCTCTCTCTCTCTCTCTCTCTCTAGACGGATTATGAATTATTGTCTTCCCTACTTTAGTTTAGAAAAATCCTGTCGTATGTTTATGAAATTTATAATTTATATATATATATATATATATACTGTGTATATATACATACACACACACATATATATATATATATGTATATATATATATATATATATATATATATATTTATATACGTACATACATATGCATATATACATATATATATAGATACAATTATCTAACTATGTAAATATGGATATATATATATATATATATATATGTGTGTCTGTGTGTGTAAATATATAAATATATACATATATAATCAGAAACACAAACAAATATGTATATACTTTATATATAACTATATATACATATAACTATACCATCCTGTATTTTCCTTAATTAAGACCAACAGCACCGGAAGATCAAGAGAGTAATTAAAAAATTCCGGAGAGCCAAGGAACGCACTATGACCTCAGGTTCCATTGCTAACTATCAGAGCAAATTAATTTTCCTTTAGGAATTACCTCCTTCTAATTGGCTGCTCTCCCCTGAGGATGGTCCCACCGAGTTGGGAGGTGAATCACTAACGAGTAGTTGGGGCTGTTAACTTCTTGGATATTGTTTACGGTTTTATTTAGACTTATATGTTTCGTTATTATATTTAGTGTATTTAGGATTAATTGATTATTAATAAATGATTTATGATTAATTAATTGATATAGATTAGATTTGATTATCATTTTAGATGTCAGTCCATTTCTTTGAGATTGCAATTTCAAAATGGCTTTGCTTGTATATAGATATGTCCTTTTTAGAACTGAACTTATTTTTTTTTTTTTCAAAATACTTATTCCATAGGGACGATTTTAGATGACATATCATCATGCTTTAGGTTTTGTTTTGTAATAAATTTGGGAACAAAATGGTTTTAAATATTTCCTTATTTTCTTACTAATTCCATAGGGACGAGTTTGGATGAAATATCATCAAACGTTAGGTACCCTTTTTCTAGTAAATTTAGAAACTAGATGATTTTGAACGTATAGTTTTTTTTATACTTATTCCATAGGGACGATTTTGGACGACGTGTCCTTATACTTAGGTACCTTTTTTTCTAGTAAAATCAGAAAGCAAAGGGTTTTGAAGTTAATTTTTTCATACTTATTCCATAAGGACGATTTTGGAAGAAATATCACCTACGTCAGGTACCTTTTTTTAATAAAATTAGAAACAAAATAATTTTGAATATTAAATTGTTTCATACATATTTCATAGGTTCGATTTTGGAAGATATATTA
>NW_027171742.1:45000-47500 GCF_036898095.1 Palaemon carinicauda | reverse complement strand
ACCAGAACATTATCACTGTCCCTGGCGTCTGTCATTCATGAGCGACCAGAGCATTATCACTGTCCCTGGCGTCTGTCATTCATGAGCGACCAGAGCATTATCACTGTCCCTGGCGTCTGTCATTCATGAGCGACCAGAGCATTATCACTGTCCCTGGCGTCTGTCAATCATGAGCGACCAGAGCATTATCACTGTCCCTGGCGTCTGTCATTCATGAGCGACCAGAGCATTATCACTGTCCCTGGCGTCTGTTAATCATGAGCGACCAGAACATTATCACTGTCCCTGGCGTCTGTCATTCATGAGCGACCAGAGCATTATCACTGTCCCTGGCGTCTGTCATTCATGAGCGACCAGAGCATTATCACTGTCCCTGGCGTCTGTCAATCATGAGCGACCAGAGCATTATCACTGTCCCTGGCGTCTGTCATTCATGAGCGACCAGAGCATTATCACTGTCCCTGGCGTCTGTTAATCATGAGCGACCAGAACATTATCACTGTCCCTGGCGTCTGTCATTCATGAGCGACCAGAGCATTATCACTGTCCCTGGCGTCTGTCATTCATGAGCGACCAGGATCTTTCAAAAGAAAGATTGATCATGCAAAAATATTTCATCAATTTCTAACACCGTCAAATAAGAAAGATATTTACCAATGAAATGACACATTTTTGCGGTTACTGAACTGTTCTTCTATAAAGGTTGTTTGATATATTACTGCGAGTGAAAGTGACCTGATGTCATGTGACGAATTCATTTCATTATGACATTAGATGTAATAAGAGGTGATTGAAATCAAATTGAAGGAGGTTATGTTTTCGTCTCTGTTTGTGCGTGTATGTGTGTGTGTGTTTGTTTGTGAACAGCTTCCTGGCAACAAAGATAATTGTAGAGTAATTAACTGGTATGTCAAAGGCTAAAAATGATTGAATTTTTGAAGGTTAAGGTTATAGGTCAAGCAAAATGTCCAATTCACGTAATCAGTCATAAGTTTGGATATCGTTATCCCAGAGACTTCAAATTTGTTTCATATAGGAGTGTATGTGTGTGCGTGTGTTGTTGCGAGTGAAAATGTGTGTCTATAGATAGATAGATAATTATTTGAAGTGAAATGATCAGTTGATATTAACCTTGATATCATAATTAACAAATCGAGTCCAAATATGACGACTGGTATTACATAAATAAAAAATAAATAAATGAAAAATAAATAAACTATATTAAAAATAAAACCACCTAACACATAAATGCTCTCCAATTACTTCCTCATTCCAAAATCCAATTTCATATGACATCTGTCATAAATCTTAAAAAAAAAATCATGAATCATAAAATTTCGAATCAATTTAAAACTGAAATATATCTTTCTCATGACCCCCCCCCCCCCCACCCCCCCATCAGAATATTGACAGTGAATAACCCTTTAGCAGCAGGAGGACAATATCCCCGTCTGCTACAAAGAGCCTCTGGCATTATACTTAATCTTTTTTAATGAGGCGGATTTGCACTGACTCGCAGGGGTGCCCAATTAGCTCAGAAAAGTCTCCTACTAGCTGATATGCTAAAATTATCTTATCCAACCAATCAGGTAGCAGGTAACTTTTCCGAGCTAAACGGTCTCCCGTTTGAGTCAATGCAAATGCATTCCATTAAAAAAGAATAAATTGATTATAATTGAAATACTAAAAACGTTCACAGTGTAATGGCGAACGTTTGAATACTTTGATATTAATACGTTTTTTTTGTGATGGGTCGTAAGCCGAAGAATTTAGTTTTGAAAATAGCCTTTTCCTGACCTTGCTAAATTCTTTTATGCCGTGATTAAAAAGGTCATTGGTGAGGGATTTAGAATGAATTCAATATTTTCTGTTTAAAATTGCTAAGCTGTTTATATAGGGAAAGTACTTATATTCTTATTACGTGCATTCCATATTACCTGTTGCTGCCTCCGATGCCTTAGATGACCGCGGAAGTAGCAGCAATAGGGGATTCAGCATTATGAAGCTTCATCTGTGGTGGATAACGGGGGAGGGTGGGCTGTGGCACCCTAGCAGTACCAGCTGAACTCGGTTGAGTCCCTTGTTAGGCTGGGAGGAACGTAGAGAGTAGAGGTTCCCTTTTAGTTTTTGTTTCTTCGTTGATGTCGGCTACCCCCCAAAATTGGGGGGAAATGCCTTGGTATATGTATGTATGTATGTACGTGCATTCCAGGGTTTTATAAATATTTTGAAATGTTGCATAATTTTGATGATTGAAAATATGCATTGAGCTGTTTGCGGTGAGATGAAAATCCTGTTCATATTAAGTGTATTAAATGTTTTTTTTTTATAAATAATTTGAAAGTTTTCGTAATTTTAAGGATTGAAAATATTTATTGGTGAACAAATATTTTTAATATGAACTTTAGTTTCATCAGGATTTTTTAAAGATGATTGAAAATATAAAACTTTCTTCTTGAGGCACGTAAAATTTGTGAAAAAAATATACAATATTAAAAAT
>NW_027171742.1:37500-42500 GCF_036898095.1 Palaemon carinicauda | reverse complement strand
GGTAATGATGAAAATTATATCCATGGAACCAATAGAAATTCAACTGTAATGCATCCCCCTAAACCCGCTGCTTCATTTCCCTCACTTTCCCTCTCCCTCCCTCCTTTTACTCTACTACTCCCTCCACTCTCTCAACTCCCTCTTCTTCTACCTCCCTTCACTCTACTTTCCCTTATCCTTCACTCCCAATTTCAACTGTTGATTGATTTCGCATCTAGGTAATAATATGTCAACCCCCCTCCCTCCATCACCCTTCCCTCCCTTCAACCCCTCCCCTTTCACTCCCCCTACTCCTCGATTTCAAAACCATTTCAAATTTCGCAAATATTTTGCATTGAACGTTTCCACATTCATCTCATTAGGTGTCTATTGTGCCCTGACAATGGGAGGCGAATTCTCAGCTATAGGAGCGTGATTCGAAGCGAGGTTGAATTTCCGGCTCACTCTGATATTCAGGCAGATTTTCCTTCATGGAATTCGGATATGTGTGTATTCCCTCGCGTGTGTATGTGTGTACGTGTGTTTACGCTCTGTGTGCTTTGGGTGCTTGAACTTGGGTGATTATGAATGCTAATATATTGATTGAAGCTTTTGTATATATATTCTTATTTTAGTTTTGTATATATATATATATATATATATATATATATATATATATATATATATTCATGCTTTTTGGAAGCATTTATGAGTGTGGATATACCTTGGTGTGGTGAAATGATTTGTGTATCATCATGATCAATATAACTATACTAGTAAGGAGCACCCATACTAGGTTGGTTTGCTGTGAGCGATCAGACGAAGATCTCCTACCATCAATAATCCGCACTGGCTAGGGTGGTGACGAAAACTGTCCAAACATCCTACATAAATTAGCACTTGTCCGAGGCCTTTGTCCTGCATTGGACTGGAAACAGCTGCATTTGTTGTTGTTTCTGTCGTTTGTTTATTACATATATGTATACAACAAATAACAAATGCAGACGTTTCTAGTTGATTGTAGGATAAAAGCCTTAGAAATGTCCTTATTCACGACTGGGGTTTGAGCCTTTTTATCATCACGCTGGTCAGTACGGGTTGGTGATGGTGGGAGACTTTAGTTTGATCGGACACAGAAAACCAACCTAGTATTGGTGGCCCTGACGAGTATACCTTTACTGATCATAGCTATTCACGTTTTATAGATAGATAGATAGATACATAGAAAGATAGATAGCTTGTTTAGCACATAAACGATTAAGCGAATATCATTCTATTCATATAAAAAGAAGAATTGCATCTTTTCCACTTATTCCATTACGCCATTAAAAACTCAAAATCTTCATAAGCCCCGAAAAAGGCTCTTTCATAATTACCTCAATTTAAAATCCACCAACTTCTCTGAAAATGCATCCTTTGCTTAATGCAGTCTGTAAATCAGTCCGTCGTTTATTGAGAGGTCTGCGGGTGACATCTAATCGTTATGAGAGAGAGGAATTTAGAAATGTGTTCAGGTTCAATTATATGTCGATTTTAAATGCCTTGTTTTTGTCAGAGTTCTACTAGTTCTTTCATAAAAAAAAAATGTTGATTTTAATATAAAATGCGTTTTCTATTATTCCTTTTGTAGGAGGGAAATGAATATAATTATTCATTAGTCTATGAACAGCATCATCAAAACTAGAAAATAATTTGGAGTATATAATAAAAAGGCTATTGGGAGATATTTGGCAGGACAGGACTAGAAAAGAAACTATAAGGGAGATTACTCGAGTGCTATATGAGGATGAGATAATAGTGAGGGGTAGATGGAGATTGCTTGGGCGTGCTCTTTTCACTCCCCAAGATACTTTAGCTCACCAAACTTCCGACTGGGCTCCACAAGGCCCTAGAAGAGTTGCTAGAAACAGGTCTGCATGGCTTAAGACTATGCAAGGCTATTGGGAATTAAATGGTAGGAGAGGATTAGAAACGAAACTATAAAAGAGATTACTCGAATGCCATATATAGATTAGATCATGATGAGGGGTAGATGGAGATAGATTGGGCATCATCTTCTCACTCCCCAAGAGACTTTAGCTCACAAAAATTTCAACTCTGATCCACAAGGCACTAAAAGAGTTGGAAGAACCCAGGCCTACATGTCTGAGAACTATGAGGCGTGAATTGAAAAGTGTTGATATAAAAGCTCAAGATAAAGACGACTGGCTAAATCTAACCGAGGCCTTTTGCGTCAATAGGTGTAGGAAGAAATGATAACGATGAAATAATCAAGAGCTAAGCTTCTCTCATAGCACCATTCTGCCTCGGAATGAAATTTTCGGCGCCATCAGGAATTATCTCGCTCTGATTGGCTGGACTCCCTTGGGATCGGAGCCTGAAGTCACGCGAGGAATCTTTAATGAACTTCGGCTTCCTTAGAAGACTGTATCATGTTTGAATTGTAAGCAGAAGATTGTATTTAATAGGGAGCTGGCCTTACTAATAGGGATTAACTTTACATATTGGGTTTTTATATTTTCTTTTATTGAATGTGATTATTATATTCTAAAAATATATTGTATCTTAATGATACTCTCCTAAAATTCATAAAGTTGAATATCTGAATCTGGATGGAGGTAGTAGTAGAGTGGTATTATTATTATTATTATTATTATTATTATTATTATTATTATTATTATTACTAGTATTAGTAGTAGTAGTAGTAGTAGTAGTAGTAGTAGTAGTAGTAGTAGTAGTAGTAGTAGTAGTAGTAGTAGTAGTAGTAATTTCTTTGGTATTATTATAATTGAAGCAGAAATTTCAGTGAATAGTCATAAACAGCAGATATAAATCCAGACAAAATTTATGAAATTGTATATTTAATCAAATAATACACAGAAAAGTGACATTTCATTGCAAAATAAATAATGATATTTATAAAACCATTGATATAAAATACGTGAAAATATCAATAAAATTTCACGATAATCTGCTACATAAGAATATTGTTAATAACATACACAGAGGTAAAGGAATGAAAGCTAAACTAAATACAAATATACCCCAGAAAAAAACTACAATAAACTAAAATAAACACCAGATTATCAAATGTATATCACTGCTCGGGAAATAAAATTGGTATACTGTATAAGTTTCATGAAATCAGATCTCTATTAATAGTAATACAATACTGTATCTAAAATGTTGCGTAAGGAATAAAAATACAAATGTTTCACTCCACCAGCATTGAAATTGAATAGTGAGTAAGGGGGAACCGATTTGATAAGAGACAGAACTGCCTCTCATTGTGACGAGCGCTGCTTAAGAATGAAATTAATCTTCCAATAGGTCTTACCTCTCCCTAATTGGCCAGCTTCCCTCGAGACCAGCGGCGGGCCCGAATTCACGCGTCGAAATGCTAATGAGTTCCCGGTCCGTTAAAAGACGAGGGACCTTGTTTACATTGGTATATGGGGGCTGTGTATTGATAGGGATCAGGTAGAACTTTTCAGGGAGCGTGTATTGTTTGTAAATAAACAAGTGTAAGGTAAGTATGTCCTCTTTATGATAAAGAGCTGGATATATATATATATATATATATATATATATATATATATATATATATATATATACATATATATATATATATATAAATATATAAATATATATATATATATATATATGTATATATATATATATATATATATTTATATATTTATATATATATATATATATATATATATAAATATATATATATATATATATATATATATATATATATATATATATATATATATGTATATATATATATATATATATATATATATATTTATATATTTATATATATATATATATACATATATATATATATATATATATATATATATATATTATATATATATATATATATATATATATATGTATATATATATATATATATATAAATATATAAATATATATATATATATATATATATATACATATATATATATATATATATATATATATATATATATATATATATATATATATTTATATATTTATATATATATATATATATACATATATATATATATATATATATATATATATATATATATAAATATATATATATATATATATATATATATATATATATATATATATGTATATATATATATATATATATATATATATATATATATATAAATATATAAATATATATATATATATATATATATATATATATATATATATATATATATATATATTATATATATATATATATATATATATATATATATATATATATATATATGTAGAGTATACATAATTATATATAGATAAATATATATGTGTGTGTTTGTGTGTGTATGTGTGTGTGTATAGATCTATAGATTTAGTCAATTAAAACAGCCGTTATAAAAAAAAAAGAACTGTAAAAGTTCTCCATATCTTTAACATTTAGAATGACTTAGTAGCTAGTTTTACCATTACAAGCCAGGAGAGAGACTTATAAAACTTCAACCTATTATATATACATATATTTCTACTGGGCTTTCCATAATCATTATTATCATACGTACATATCAGATAACATGGTGTACATATTTCTTCAGAAAAATAAATTGATAAAAATATAATTTTGATCAGAGTTTTATTTATGGAAAAGAAAAAAACAAATGTTCGTAAATTTCCATAATTTTCAGATTTCCTCTGGAATTCAGAAACAATTAAGTATTTTATTCGGTTTTAAATCCATGCAAAAATTGGTGAATTTTTATATATGTCAATCAATAACTTTGAAATAGAAAAAAATAAAGCCACATGCAAATAAAACATTTTTGAAATATGACAGGAAATTTTTTTATTTCACAGCATTGCGAGAGATTTAACACTTAACATCCGGATACATTTCCCTAGATGTACGTTAACATTAAACGTTATTATTACCTCACGCTAAACCTGGCTTTGGAAAATACGTTTAATATTTTTTTTTTTTGAAAATTATCAATATATTCTGGCAAATTATTGCAAAATTTTACAAAATTACTTTATGA
>NW_027171742.1:20000-32500 GCF_036898095.1 Palaemon carinicauda | reverse complement strand
TCATATACAAATAATGAAATATTTCATGTTGACTCAAAAGAGACAAACGGAAAGAAATCTTACTTTTTACTCGATCGTGGGAACGTAATTGCCTGTCAATCTGCTGGACTACAATTCGAGATCTGTGCAAACTCGTTAGTTTCTTGTACTCTCTGCAACCTCACCATCCTATGGATGGGTACTGTAAGTTTACCTGCTGAGACATCAGCAGCCATTGCCTGGCCCTAAATGGTCGTAGCTTGGGTAGAGAGGGGTTTAGATGCAGATCATGTATATATATATATATATATATATATATATATATGTATATATATACTGTATATATGTATATATATATATATATATATATATATATATGTGTGTATATATATATATATATATATATATATATATATATATATATACATATATATATGTATATATGTATATATATATATATATATATATATATATATTTATGTATATATATATTTATGTATATATATATACATATATTTATATATACATATATATATATATATATATATATATATATATATATATATATATACACACACATTATAACTCTAAACAAATATAGAATACAAGGAACATATCATAGATTGAATTCAAATCTAAGGAAAACCAATCACAAAATAACTCATGAAATATTGAAAAAAAAAAAATATTGAAAAAAAATTCAATGTCATCCATGAGCAAGCCTCACACGCCCCCAGAACGGGCCCAAGAAAATATTTGGACCATCGTAAGGCCCCCATTGCTGGAATAGGGAAATGGAAATTGAACATTTCGTGGAAGGAAATTCATTCCATATCTGAATAAAATCCGAAATCCCAGTAAATTCTCAACTTGCTCACAGAATTCATATTGCATAATCTATCTGCAGACCTTGGGGGCAGGGGGGAGGGGGGGGGGCAGGGGGCGGGGAGCCGGGGAGTTTAGTCTGGGGGAGATTGAATCAGATAAGGCAGACTGGGATTTTGTGATTAGGTGTGAGTGTGACCTTAATTGATTAGATAAAGGAGGTTAAAGAGCTGAATATTTATCTGTCTCTCTATCTATATGTGTGTGCATGTCAAATTGTGTATCTCTATCTAAAAACATATCAATATTTATACACTTTATATATATATATAACTGGAGTGAGTCGTCTTTGCTTTTTAAGAGCACCTGTCCGTACAGAAGGAAAATCCTGGAATCAGCCATCATAAATCAATCAAACACAATGAACCTATTTGGGGGCCAATGGAAAGCTGACACAGTGGAGAATACTCTTCTCAACCCTATCATTAAGAAGATAATCCACGGAGACCGACCACCAGACATGCATCAGAGGTCAAGACTTCCTCCGAGCGGGTCAACAATAAGAAGACGCACCTGGATGTAATTAAATTTGGCTAATCCTTCCAGCAATTATAACAGCTATAGAACAATTGAACACACCCTTTTGCTTTCGTATATAAACCGTCACTTTCCACTGTATTCCTCATTTTTACTTTACATCCTGAAGAGGGTCGATGCTTATTGACCAAAATATAGTGTGATTTATTCATATTTCCTGTGTTTCTTTTATGGGCCTTTTTGAAAAAAAATATGTTAAACTGTTCGATTACAGTTATAAGTAAGACATATATATATATATATATATATATATATATATATATATATATATATATATATATATATATATGTGTGTGTGTGTGTGTGTGTGTGTGTGTGTGTGTGTGTGTACCTACACATGCAGCTCATATCCAAAAGTTAGGTATTATTTTTTCCGGCAGTTCTACCCTTTCCCAAAAATTATCTGGATTTTATAAAACTGTTGTCCAAAACATTATTATTATTATTATTATTATTATCATTATTATTATTATTATTATTATTATTATTATTATTATTATTATTATTATTATTATTACAAGCTAGGCTATAACCCTACTTGGAAAAGCAAGATGCTTCAAGACCAAGGGGTCCAACAGGGAAAAATAGCAGTGAGGAAAGAAAACAAGGATATAAACAAAGTGCACGAGAGTGATAAACAATCAAAATGAAATATATTGAGAACAGTAACAACATTAAATTAAACCATTCAATTTAGTTTTAGCTTCACTGGATATCTCCATAATTAATAATTATTTGATGTCACGTTAATTACTCTAGACTCTAGAGCGAAACATATGAAATCAATTTATATCTAATATTAAAATGATATTTTTATATATATAAATTTTTAGACTATTAACGTTTATTCTACTTTTACACATACATACATCCATACATGCATACATACACACATATACATACATACATACATACTTCTAACTAATAACTGAATATTAAATAATTTGATATATGAATAAATATAACAATTTGTTTCTGACGAAACGCTTAATTAAAACAGTTTTACTGAACCCATTTTTTGGGGGGTAAGGATTATAAATATTTCCATATTGATGCAGAATTTAAAATAGTATTGTAATTCTCAACATAGGCAGAGATTTAGACATTTTTTTCCATTGTACAATGACACACATTCGAATACGGTAAACCAATCCGCCCTGTTAAGCCAAGAGCAAACCTTCGGATGAGCTCTTGCAAAGTTTGGTGAAATTATTAAAGGTTCTAATTGAAGAGGAATCGGAATTGATGTATTTATAACAGATGAGGAATATTGTCAATAATTCTTTATCTTTTTAGATTGTTTTTAACAAGAGTATGGGAACAGGAATATGAAGAATTAAGTCATTTATGCCCTTTGTGGCGCAGGAAAGAAAAATGGGTGCTATTATAGTATGCTATCTACCGTCGAATTTCTACTATAGTATGGTATCTACAACAAAGTATGTTATCTACCGTCAATGTTAATCCTCCCGTTTGATGAGGATTATTAAACAGATTAATTACCACCAGTATGTTATCCTCATTGGACTTTAATGATAGTTTAATAATATTTATTGGAAGGATAACATTGATTTATAATTATAAACAGTTTGTAGGTTAGATCAGGTTGGGTTAGACTATGTTGGGACATGGGTGCATAATTATAAGCAGTTTGTAAGTTAGGTTAGGTTGGGTTGAGTTAGGTTAGGTTAAGTTGGGTTATCAAGTCAGTAGTGATCCTCCTTATTAGAGGCGGATTAGCAAGTAGACCGTCTCATTAGGGACTGATGGTAGGTATCATAGTATAGTCAGAGAGGGGTGGTAGATGGCAAAATCGGCGGTAGATAGCATACTATAATAGCACCAAAAAATAAAATTAATAGAAAATAAACTGGAGATTTATATCCGTTTGATATCATTGAGGATGATACAGATTACTTTGAAACCATAAAAGAAGAAATAAAAGAAAGAGGAGTAACAAAGAAAGATTCCCTATAACTAATTACTGTGTTTGTGGAAATAGTTTTTGCAAGTGTTGTTGTTGTTGATGTTGTTGTTGTTGTTGTTGTTGTTGTTGTTGTTGTTGTTTTTCCTCATCTTCTTCTTCTTCTTCTTCTTCTTCTTCTTCTTCTTCTTCTTCTTCTTCTTCATGCTAGATGAATAAAGTATTTCTTACCACTCCTATCAGTTTTAGTTAAATGCATTGATTTTTTTAGTATCTGAAAACCAGGTCCTACAAATAGCCTACTCCTAAAGGTGGAATCCGAACTACATCTCATTTTGTTGTTGTTGTTGTTGTTGTTGTTGTTGTTGTTGTTGTTGTTGTTCTTCTTCTTCTTCTTCTTCTTCTTCTTCTTCTTCTTCTTTTCAATCATTTTGATATAAAACAGCAATGGGAAAGGAGTCATCACCACCCATTTCCAGGTCATCCCTGGTTCTAGCTTGATGGATAGGGGAATGTTCTATGATCATATGTATATGTGTATATATATATATATATATATATATATATATATATATATATATATATATATATATATATATATGTATATAGGGTAAGTCTTTAGAGCATTATCACTGTCCCTGGCGTCTGTCATTCATGAGCGACCAGGACCTTTCAAAAGAAAGATTGATCATGCAAAGATATTCCATTAATTTCTAACACCGTCAAATAAGAAAGATATATACCAATGAAATGACACATTTTTCTGGCGGTTACTGAACTGTTCTTCTATAAAGGTTGTTTGATATATTACTGCGAGTGAAAGCGACCTGATGTCGTGTGACGAATTCATTTCATTATGACATTAGGAGATGTAATAAGAGGTGATTGAAATCAAGTTGGAAGGAGGTTATGTTTTCGCCCCTGTTTGTGCGTGTATGTGTGTGTGTGTTTGTTTGTGAACAGCTTCCTGGCAACAAAGATAATTGTAGAGTTATTAAGTGGTATGTAAAAGGCTAAAAAGGATTAAATTTTTTAAGGTCAAGGTTAAAGATCAAGCAAAATGTCCAATTCACGTAATCAGTTATAAGTTTGGACATCGTTGTCCCAGAGACTTCAAATTTGGTTCATATAGGAGTTTAAGTGTGTGCGTGTGTTGGTGCGAGTGAAAATGTGTGTCTATAGATAGATAGATAATTATTTGAAGTGAAATGATCAGTCGATATTAACCTTGATATCATAATTAACAAATCAAGTCCAAATATGACGACTGGTATTACATAAATAAAAAATAAATAAATGAAAAATAAATAAACTATATTAAAAATAAAACTGCCTAACACATGAATGCTCTCCAATTACTTGCTCATTCCAAAACCCAATTTCATGACATATCTCAAAAATCTTAAAAAAAAAAATCATGAATCATAAAACTCCAAATCAATTTAAAACTGAAATATATCTTTCTCAGAATGTTGACAGTGAATAACCATTTAGCAGCAGGAGGACAATATCACCGTCTGCTACGAAGAGCCTCTGACATTATACTTAATTTTTTTTAATGAGGCGGATTTGCACTGACTCGCAGGGGTGCCCTTTTAGCTCAGAAAAGTCTCCTACTAGCTGATTGGTTAGAATTATCTTGTCCAACCAATCAGCTAGCAGGTAACGGTCTCCCGTTTGAGTCAATGCAAATGCATTCCATTAAAAAAAAAGAAAAAAAAGAAAAAAAAAATAAATTGATTATAATTGAAATACAAAACGTTCACAGTGTATTGGCGAACGTTTGAATACTTTGATATTAATACGTTTTTTGTGATGGGTCGTAAGCCGAAGAATTTAGTTATGAAAATAGCCTTTGCCTCACCTTGCTAAATTCTTTTATGCCGTGATTAAAAAGGTCATTGGTGAGGGATTTAGAATGAATTCAATATTTTCTGTTTAAAATTGCTAAGCTGTTTATATAGGGAAAGTACTTATATTCTTATTAAGTGCATTCCAGGGTTTTATATATACTTTGAAATGTTGCATAATTTTGATGATTGAAAATATGCATTAAGCTGTTTGCAGTGAGATGAAAATCATAATTTTGATGATTGAAAATATGCATTGAGCTGTTTGCAGTGAGATGAAAATCATAATTTTGATGATTGAAAATATGCATTGAGCTGTTTGCAGTGAGATGAAAATCACAATTTTTGATGATTGAAAATATGCATTGAGCTGTTTGCAGTGAGATGAAAATCATAATTTTGATGATTGAAAATATGCATAGAGCTGCTTGCAGTGATATGAAAATCATAATTTTGATGATTGAAAATATGCATTGAGCTGTTTGCAGTGAGATGAAAATCCTATTATTATTAAGTGTATCATATGTTTTTTATAAATACTTTGAAAGTTTTCGTAATTTTAAAGATTGAAAATATTTATTGGTGAACAAATATTTTTAATATCAACTTTAGTTTCATCAGAAAATTCTTTAAAGATGATTGAAAATATAAAACTTTCTTCTTGAGGCATGGATAATTTGTAAGAAAATTACAATATTGAAAATTAGTAAAACTTTTACATATTACCACATAAAAATAGAATACTTAATAAAAGAAAGGATTATTCAGTTTCATTTTCAAATTACAATAATTGTCTTATTGTTAATTTGAAAAATAATTTCACATCGTAGTGATAATTCAATAACCTCTAGTTATATTATTATTACAAGCAGTCTACAACTTAGTTAGATAAGCTAGAAGAGTATAGGCCCAAGGGCTTCAACAGGGAAAAATAGCCCAGTGAGGAAAGGAAATGAAGAAATAAATAAACTATGAGAGAAGTAAGGAACAATCAAAATATAATTTTAGGAACAGTAGCAACATTGAAATAGATTTTTCACATATGAATTATAAAATCTTAAAGGAAAAGAAAAAGAGGAAGAGAAATAAGATGGAATAGCGTACCTAATAGTACCCTCAAGAAAGGAAGTATTCAATTAATATATTTCGTTAATATATTTTAAAAATAAGAAAAGAAACAATGTGTTGAGGTGGTTTGGCCATGTTGAGAGAATGGAAAGTGGCTGTCTGCTAAAGAAAGTGATGAATGCAAGAGTTGATGGGAGAAGTACAAGAGGAAGGCCAAGGTTTGGGTGGATGGATGGTGTGAAGAAAGCTCTGGGTGATAAGAGGATAGATGTGAGAGAGGCAAGAGAGCGTGCTAGAAATAGGAATGAATGGCGAGCGATTGTGACACAGTTCCAATAGGCCCTGCTGCTTCCTCCAGTGCCTTAGATGACCGCGGAGGTAGCAGCAGTAGGGGACTCAGCAGTATGAAGCTTCATCTGTGGTGGAAAATGTGGGAGGTTGGGCTGTGGCACCCTAGCAGTACCAGCTGAACTCGGTTGAGTCCCTGGTTAGGCTGGAGGAACGTAGAGAGTAGAGGTCCCCTTTTTTGTTTTGTTTCTTGTTGATGTCGGCTACCCCCCAAAATTGGGGGAAGTGCCTTGGTATATGGATGGAAGAAAAGAAACTGGATACGTCCCCAAGTAATGCAGCTATTTGCAAAGTCGTATTAATAGTATATCATTCATAAATTCTTTTCTAATTTCAAATTAGTAAAACTCACTCAAAATCCCCAATCTCTGTTAGACCTTAAGATAATTACCTGAGAAAATATATATACAAATATTTTTCCGGTATTTCATACTTTCTCCCTAAAAAAAATTACCTGATTATAATTGGTTTGATAAATTAAAAGAAGATGAAAATAATCAAAAATTTTTCTTTCCAAGGACTTTATATCTGCTTTAATGAAATATATATATATATATATATATATATATATATATATATTTATATATATATATATATATATATATATATATACACACACATATATATATATATATATATATATATATATATAAATATATATACATATATATATATATATATATATATATATATATATTTATATATATATATATATATATATATATATATATATATATGTGTGTGTGTGTGTGTGTGTTTGTGTGTGAGTATATATATATATATATATATATGATTATACATACATACATATAAATACACACACACACACACACACACATATATATATATATATATATATATATATATTTATATATATATACATACATATATATATATATATATATATATATATATATATTTTTTTTTTTTTCAACACTATTAATAGAATGAGAGAGAAATATCTTTACCATTTTTATTTCATAAGATGAACAGGATAATGTATTTGAATGAGCTGATGTTTAAAATACCTTCGGTAATTAATTTTGTGATAGAAATTAGATCAGACATTTAATAAATATTTTTTTTTCATGATATTACGATGGAAGTAATCAATCTCTTCAATGTATTTATTTCTATTGAGGAATCAAGGTTGATATATGAGAGGATTGTATTACAAGTAGATATTTACCGAGAAATTAATAGTTCCAGTGGAAATTGATTGTGATATAAGGAATGATGATGATGATGATGATGGTGATGATGATGATGATGATTATTATTATTACTATTATTATTATTATTATTATTATTATTATTATTATTATTATTATTATTATTATTATTATTATTATTACAAGTTATGCTATTACCCTAGTTGGAAAAGCAGGATGCTATAAGCCCAAGGGCTCCAACAGTGAAATATAGCCCAGTGATAAAAGGAAACGAGGAAATAAACAAGCTACAAGAGAAGTAAGAAACTAGTTACAAAACGAGTATGTGATAAACCTAAAGATAGTAAATGACTCATATGTTTTGTTTATTTGACAATGATATAAGGATTGCTCACTAGAAACAAAATTGATAAAATCGAGGACAACACTCCCCCCCTCAAAAAAAATCTACGTAATGGTCCCTCACTCCTTAACACGCCCCCCCAAAAAAAAGAAAAAAGAAAAAAAAAATATTCCAAAAAAAAAAAAAAAAAAAAATCCAGTTCCTTGAAAACAATATGTCCGTCATTCAGAAAACAAATATTGAGGAGACAATGGGCTAATGACACAGGTCACTTACTCTGTTGTTCTGGAGACTCCCTGAGACGTTGTCATTAAACGTTCCAGTGTCTTACATTTACACCTAAAAACGTTGCTCTGTGGCAGATCCTGCATGGTGATCTCTCACATTTTATTTCTTATTGTCGGAGGCTGTTGACGTTTTTGTTTGCTTATGATAATAATAATAATAATAATAATAATGATAATAATAATAATAATAATAATAATAATAATAATAATAATAATAATAATAATAAATTTAGCAACACCAATGATAACGATGAAAATTATATCCATAGAACAAATAGAAATTCAACTGTAATGCGTCCCCCTAAACCCACTGCTTCATTTCTCCCCATTCCCCTTTCCCCTCCCTCCTTTCACTCTACTACTCCCTCCACTCCCTCAACTCCCTCTTCTTCTACCTCCCTTCACTCTACTTTCTCTTATCCTTCACTCCTAAATTCAACTGTTGATTGATTTCCCATCTAGGTAAAAATATATCACCCCCACTCACTCCATCACCTTTCCCTCCCTTCAACCCCTCCCCTTTCACTCCCTCTACTCCTCGATTTCAAAACCATTTCCAATTTCGCAAATATTTCGCATTGAATGTTTCCACATTCATCTCATTACGTGTCTATTGTGCCCTGACAATGGGAGGCAAATTCTCAACTATAGGAGCGTGATTCGAAGCGAGGTTGAATTTCCGGCTCACTCTGATATTCAGGGAGATTTTACTTCATGGAATTCGGATATGTGTGTATTCCCTCATGTGTGTTTGTGTGTTTAGGCGCTGTGTAATTGGGTGTTTGAACTTGGGTGATTATGAATGCTAATATATTGATTGAAGCTTTTGCATATATATTCTTATTTTAGCTTTGTGTATATATATGTGCATACTTTTTTGGAAGCATTTATAAGTGTGGATATACCTTGGTGTGGTGAAAGGATTTGAGTATCATAATAATCTATATAACTATACTAGTAAGGAGCACCCATACTAGATTGGTTTGCTGTGAGCGAGAAGACGAAGATCTCCTACCATCGATAATCCGCACTGGCTAGGGTGGTGACGAAAACTGGCCAAACACCTTAAATGAATTAGCACTTGTCCGAGGCTTTTGTCCTGCATTGGACTGGAAACAACTGCATTTGTTGTTGTTTCTGACGTTTATTTATTACATATATGCATACAACAAATAACAAATGCAGACGTTTCTAGTTGATTGTAGGATAAAAGCCTCAAAAATGTCCTTATTCATGTCTGGGGTTTGAGCGTTTTTATCTTCACGCTGGTCAGTACGGGTTGGTGATGGTGGGAGACTTTAGTTTGATCGTTCACAGAAAACCAACCTAGTATTGGTGGCCCTGACGAGTATACCTTTACTGATCATAGCTATTCACAAACCCTTTCACCACGTATATATGTTGGTGTGGTACTGTTATAAACACACATTATGGTTCCAATCAAATGTCTCTTCAATGTGCTATGTATTTTTAGACTTGCAGGTTACTTCTTCTGAATAAGTCTACGTAAGTTAACTTTTAAAACAGTTTATTAGCAGCTCCATCACAGGAGTATAGATGGTTTGGTCGGATGACCATTCCGTATGAGATGTTGACAAGAAATAACAAAAATATAATGTCTGATGATAACATATACTTAGTTATCTCAGCATTTATGTAAATATGCAATCACAACATTAATACAGGAAGCTATCTAGATCCGGTGAGACACAACTCTTTCTCACGGTTGTATTGTGTTTACTCTTCATGAAAAATGTTACATTGCAAAGGTTTGGCTTTTGCATCCTGTTTATGACTGACTTGGTGTTTCTCACACTCCTCCTATCTTCTCCATTGACCTCTTGGGTCATGGATTTAATCATGAAATTTATAAACATTACATATAGTCACGTTTTATAGATAGATAGATAGATACCTAGAAAGACAGATAGCTTCTTTAGCACATAAACAATTAAGCGAATATCCTTCTATCCAAATAAAAAGAAGAATTACATCTTTTCCACTTATTCCATTACGCCATTAAAAACTCAAAATCTTCATAAGCCCCGAAAAAAGCTCTTTCATAATTACCTCAATTTAAAATCCACCAAGTTCTCTGGAAGTACATACTGCGGTTAATGCAGTCGGTAAATCAGTCCGTAGTTTATTGAGAAGTCTGCGAGTGAAATCTATTCGATATGAGAGAGAGGAATTTAGAAATGTGTTCAGGTTCAATTATATGTCGATTTCAAATGCCTTGTTTTTGTCAGAGTGGTTCTAGTTCTTTTATATAAAAAAAATGTTAATTATAATATAAAATGCGTTTTCTATTACGCCTTTTGTAGGAGGGAAATTGAATATAATTATTCATTAGTCTATTAGAAAAATTAACAGCATCATCAAAACTAGAAAATGATTTGGAATGTATAACCAAATGGCTATTGGGAGATACTTGGCAGGACAGGACTAGAAAAGAAACTATAAGGGAGATTACTCGAGTGCTATATGAGGATGAGATAATAGTGAGGGGTAGATGGAGATTGTTTGGCTATGCTCTTCTCACTCCCCAAGAGACTTTAGCTCACCAAACTTCCAACTGGGGTCCACAAGGCCCTAGAAGAGTTTCTAGAAACAGGTCTACATGGCTTAAGACTAAGCAGGGCTATTGGGAATTAAATGGTAGGAGAGGATTAGAAACGAAACTATAAAAGAAATTACTCGAATGCCATATATAGATTAGATCATGATGAGGGGTAGATGGAGATGGTTTGGGCATGCACTTTCCACTCCCCAAGAGAGAATAGTTCACTAAACTTTCAACTGGGATCCACAAGACACTAGAAGAGTTGGAAGAACCCAGACTTACATGGCTGAGGACTATGAAGTGTGAATTGAGAAGTATTGATTCAAAAGTTCAAGATAGAGACGACTGGCTAAATCTGACCGAGGCCTTTTGCGTCAATAGGTGTAGGAAGAGATGATAATGATGAAATAATCAAAAGCTAATCTTCTTTCATAGCAACATTCTGCCTCGGAATGAAATTTCCGGCTCCACCAGGAATGATCTCGCTCTGATTGGCTGGACTCCCTTGGGATCGGAGCCTGAAGTCACGCGGGGAATCATTAATGAACTTCAGCTTCCTTAGAAGACTGAAGCAAGTTTGAGTTATAAGCAGAAGATTGTATTTAATAGGGTGCTGGCCTTACTAATAGGGATTAACTTTACATATTTGATTTTTACATTTTCTTATATTGAATGTGATTATTGTATTCTAAAAATCTATTGTAACTTATTATTACTCTGCTATAATACATAAAGTTGAATATCTGAATCTGGATGGAGGTAGTAGTAGAGTAGTAGTAGTAGTAGTAGTAGTAGTAGTAGTAGTAGTAGTAGTAGTAGTAATTTCTTTGGTATTATTATAATTGAAGCAGAAATTTCAGTGAATAGTCATAAACAGCAGATATAAATCCAGACAAAATTTATGAAATTGTATATTTAATAAAACAATATACAGAAAATTGACCCTTGATGGCCAAATGAATATTTTGTATAAAACCATTGATATAAAGTACGTGAAAATGTCAATAAAATTTCACGACATTTTAATATATAAGAACAATTTTATTAAAATATACAAAGATAAAGGAATGGAAACTAAACTAAATACAAATAAACTCTAGAAAAAAAACTAGAATAAACTAAAATAAACACCAGATTCTCAAATGTATATCACTGCTCGGAAAATAAAATTGGTATACTGTATTAGTTCAATGAAATCAGATCTCTATTAATAGTAATACAATACTGTATCTAAAATGTTGCGTAAGGAATAGAAAATACAAATGTTTCACTCCACCAGCATTGAAATTGAATAGTGAGTAAGGAGGAACCGATTTAACAAGGGACAGAACTGCCTCTTATTGTGACGAGCGCTGCTTGAGAATGAAATAAATTTTCCAATAGGTCTTACCTCTCCCTAATTGGCCAGCTTCCCTCGAGACCAGCGGCAGGCCCGAATTCAGGCGGCGAATTGCTAATGAGTTCCCGGTCCGTTAAGAGACGAGGGACCTTGTTTACATCGGTATGTGGGGATTGTGTATTGATAGGGATCAGGTAGACCTTTT